>NW_017306751.1:0-231 GCF_000935625.1 Nanorana parkeri | reverse complement strand
AATTAGTAAATAATGTGCATTGAAAATTAATTTTTTTATTATTAACCTATCATGACAGAATATGGCTGCCATTTTTTATTTCTGAAAATACTAGTTGCCTGCCTCTCTCTTTGAGTAAATGACCTGAACATAGTATGCAAATAAGAACTTTTTTCTGAAGCTCCTGATCTTCATATGTGTTTGAGGTCAATGACTCAAAGGGGCTGATTTACGAAGCCCAACACGCACACG
>NW_017306750.1:1122766-1150935 GCF_000935625.1 Nanorana parkeri | reverse complement strand
CTGCTACTGTATATTATCAGTAGTAGTAATTTAGCGCATGATTGCTCTCCCTGGTGCGCGGGGTGTAGAGCTCCGGGTGGCTCCCGTCCACAATCAGGCGGCATGTAATGTGAGGATTAGATGGCAACTGTGAGCTATGGCAGACAATGACACCTAATGGCTTTCAATGCTGAATTTTCATTCCGCCAAATTTTTTTATATCTCACGCCGCGAAGCGACTCGATTCACTTCTTAATGGCGCGTTTTAATCTGCCGCTCTGCAACGGCCTCGGATCAGATTCACTGCCGCGAATTTCGCCATTCTTCGCTTTCAGGGGTTTAGGATCCAGCCCCAACTTATGTTTTTCCACAGAAGGAATGAAAATGGATTCGTTTTTGGCGTATTGCTTGCGCGTCTTCGATTTTACGGGCGCTTCTCGATGGAAAATTCTGAAAACCGTTTTAGATGGACCTGAGCTCGCTGACCAAAAGCGAGTTGGAGCTGAATTCCCGACAAACGGCTAAATACACAGATGGAAGGTATATAAAGGAGCCGTTTTACCTGCCAATTTAGGTGATAGGAGTCTAAAAGTCTTTTAAATGTCTGCTGACAACCAGAATACAAATGCAACTGACACATCTCAGGGGCCCATGACATCCCTCTTCATCGGGGCTGAAAGAAACGAGGGGAATTGACCAAAACTGGAGCAGACAGAATCTTGATCAGTTATCCAAGGCTTCCGTCTATTAGAATTGATCAGCCCACCGCCACCAATGAGCGCTGGAGGAGGGGGAAATTCCTGCGGGCACAATGACTGACAGTTGCCACTCTCTGCAGGGAGAGGCCGTGAGCCGAGCGATCAGCGTTTTGTGTATTTTACTCTCCCCTTACTTCTCCTTTTAAGTGAACAAACTGAAGAGAGAAGCTGATTGGTTACTATGGGCAGCTGCACCAGATTGTCTGCTCCAGTTTTAATAAATCCCCCCCCCCATTATATAAGGACAGGTAAAATCATACACATTACACAGCACAGCCCTCTCTGGACTGGAAAGTGAAAGGAGAAGCAGTGCACAGATGAGTTCATCTCTCATCACTCTCTCAAGCTTGCTCCTTGTGCTGCTTCACTCTCCCTTAGTCCAGACCTAAAGAGACTAAATAAGAGACGTTCATTGTTTTATATGCTTCAGGACTTTTGTTGGACTTTCGAGAATGATATGTTACAGGTTAGTGACTAAGGGCTTGTTCACACCATGTCCGTCAATGAACAGAACAGTTTGTTCCCCGATTAAAAAAAGCATCCCAATGTATCCCTATGGTATTTCTGGGCTCTGTTCACACCGGCGCAGTCCGTGGCAGATGCATACAAATGCTTGGAAACGCGGCAAAGCGCATTGCACTGTGTTCCAGATCTGGTCCGGAAAATGGTGTGACCCTGGCCTTAGGAAGTGTTTGAAGCTAGCAAGTCCACATCCAGCATTTTCTGTGGTCGGTCAGCAATGTCTGCATGCTTTTTAGAGTGTAAGCTCTCAGGGGCAGGCCCCACGTTTCCATCTTGTCTTGAACCCCCTCTGCCAATCCCCGCGCTGGCTTCCAATAGCCCAAAGGATAAAATTCAAAATATTAACAATCAGTTACAAAGCTATCCACAACTCTGCCCCGCTATATCTCAAACCTGGTCTCAAAGTATCACCCTAACCGTCCCCTCCACTCTTCACAAGACCTCCTGCTTTCCAGCTCCCTTGTCAACTCCTCCCATGGTCGCCTCCAGGACTTCTGTAGAGTCTCTCCCATCCTCTGGAACTCTTTACCCCAACCTGTCCGTCTGTCGCCCAGCTTGACTGCCTTTAGGCGTTCCCTAAAGACTCCTCTCTTCAGGGAAACCTATCCCACCTCAAACTAACCGCTCGACCATCACGTTCTCAAACAATTCATCCCCACGCAGCTCCCTCCTCATGTATCACTTCCCCCTTCCTTTTAGATTGTAAGCCCTCAGGGGCAGGGCCCTCCTTACCATCTTGTCTTGAATTGTATTGTGATTGAAATGTCTGCCCTATATTGTAAAGCAATAATAACTGTATTGTAATGTCCTCATTATATTGTAAAGCCATATAAATCCTGTATAATAATACTTGTCACATGACAGGTTACATTAAACAGCAGGCGATGGGTCTTTGGTGACTTGTATGGGAGCTGTAACGTGTGCGGTCTCTTCCTGTAAAGTCATGTGAATGGGACATGTATGTGATATATGAATGCAGTAAATGTTTCAGTGTAGTGGTTCGTATCGCAGGCGTTGTGTTTGCCTTTTCCTGTGTGTACGTTATCCTGACATTGATCTACATATGATGGTTTCATTTCTATCTTCTCTCAGGAAGACGGCCTCTCCTTAACCCGCCGTACAACTATCCAATTCTCTGTGTCATCGTGCAATAGAAAGTAGAATGGAGAAGCTGATTGGAACACAGACGGTCCCTCCTTTTAGGCAATTTCAATCACGATTCTTGTTGTGAAGCAGCTTGGCATGCAGCCTGGCCAGATGATTAATGGAATTTCCTTTTAATTAAACGGTCTTTATTATTCTGTCCCAGTTGGTCTCTGCTTGCGAACCTTTATTACAATTGCTAGAGACCTAATATGGGCAACCGAGGCCTTACCATGGGGAAGGAAAACGCAGACCCCACTGCCATGGCATGCAGATACTTGTAGTTCTACAACGCTGCTACCTGGCTAGGCCTGTGTAAAATCGGATCCATTTCCTCCCTCCTAACTTCTGAGTCAGCCAGTTGTAAAAATTCATATGTATTACTTCAGAATAAAACGTACACTCCACTGGAACGTACGGCATTGCGGTACCGTGCGTTCCAGTGTGGGCGATTACACTGTGGGTGGGAGGCGTTTTTTTGGGTGTCATTGAAATGAATGGCACTGCAACGCACCTCCCACAGCAGAATTTGTCCGGCCAAAACCAAAAATGACTTTTCCCCCACCTTTTGTATTGTAAGCACATGGCGCTTGAATAGCTTCAGCCCGGGAATGACAGCTGCCAGTGGCAAGATTCTGCAGACGGCAGCTGAATGTAAATACAGCAGGTAGTGGGGGGGGGAGGGGGGGGTGCAATAGCCAGCCTGCTAGTGGCCATTTTAAGATGCAATAGCCAACAGCAGGCTGACTATTGCACTCGCCCACTGCTTGCTGTGCCCTCCTGGAGGAGAGAGCTAGGGGATCCAACCAACTAATCAATAATGAGAATAGTTGACAGCTATTCTCATTATCGATTATTGACGATTAGTTGGTTGCTGCCCTAGTGACATAGCTGCCGGCAAATGCAACCAAAGCACATGGCAGCGGCGGCATCTGAAACACCCAAAGGTGTTGGATGCCGACTATTCTGCTGGTGGCTGTGGCTCAGCAAGAGAAGATCTGGGGCACTGGCGGTTGTACAGATGCGTACTAATATCAATTCACAGGAATCTTTTCTTTTTGTTTTTTTTGTTCTGTAGAAATGTTTTATTCCCCCCCCCCCCCTCTCCCCTTTTTGTTTGTTTTGAAGGGATCTTTTTCTCTATTTCTTTTTTTTGTTTTAGTGACGTAGTCAATTCAACCTTTTGGAATGAGTCCGTGCATAGCAGAGCAATTTAGAAAATGAAGCCTCGCCCAGCAGCCGATAGCCATTGAGTCGCATGCAAATGTGCTGGTCTTGTGTTTTGTGTACTGTTTTTGCCTATTGGTCAGGCAGCTTTTTTCATATGTCTATAATAAAAATAAAACTTGACTTTTATTGATGAATGGCCAATAGAGTGAAACGAGAACAAAAAAGGTTGCACAGGTTTATCCCCCCCACTATTGCCCCTGATCGTTATTTAGGAGTTGCAGGCTTTTTACCATATTGTGTACTGTTCACATATTCATTTATTTACAATAGCAATTGTTTAGTTCCACATTTTGCCCAGAGTTCAGGAACGTGAGACTATTTTGCATGGACGGCCCCTGCCCCAGTCTTGGTACGTTTCCCCCACCACCTGAAGAGTTGTAAACCTCCTTCCTCTTATTGTTTTCTGTGTTTGGTCATTTTGTTGCCATCTGCTGTAACCCTTTGCATCCTAGCTGTGCCCAGGGAGCTGCTTATAGCACAGGGTCAAAAGTTACAGATAAACATACATAATGGATTACATCCAGGGCTCCATGAAGCATAAAACATGGCCGCTCAGAAATATTCCCGGCGCCATGTGTAGACGGCAGCTCTTCAGAAAGTCCAGAGCTTTAGACCCCAATGACCATTGCCGGCTCCAGTAAATATTTATGTGTTCATTATTAACGTGATGTTTTTCTCTTTGAGAAGATAAATAATTTGAAAGCAACCAGGGTGCACCAGTGAAATAAGGGTATGACTAAAGCAACCATTAAAAAAAAAAAAAAAAAGTCCTAAAGTGAATCTTTACTGAAGTTTAAAGGATAAGTGTGCTTTAAAACTAAGTTTATCCTTTTTGCCTCAATTTACCGACCTAACAAATCCCACCCTTGCCTCTGCAGATGTGTACTATGATCCTACGCCTGTGGCCTCTGGGAATTGTTTATATCCTGTGCCGCAATTCCGTACTCTCTTGACTGTGCCCATGTAGTAGTGCCCCATAGACTTCTATGGAGTTCTACTGTGCATATATGGTCAGGAGGATGTGGGTGTCGGATCTTGGTAAGTATTCATCTGAGGAGTGGGAGGGTAGGATCTGTTAGATCAAAAGGGAGGGAGCAAAAAAGCAAAAAGAATAAGTGCACCTTATTTCGGAATGTGAATTGGCAGTAATCATCCTGCACATCCTTTCTTTGGGCCACCCCTTCCTGTTTCTCACATTGGTCAATAAGGCTGCCCATCAGATTGAGGGGACTGATAGGGGGTGGCAGGCCAATGCATTGACTTGCTTATTTCTTTTTTTAACATACCTCAGTGATCTTTGAAACCTGTGATGGATTACTATGTGTGGACACGTCTGGGTGCCTTCATTTACATCCTGGCAATATCTTCTAAAAGCTTTTGTATAGGTTCACGTTAAAGTGAATCTAGCTACAGAGCCTGAAGCACAACTAAACAAACCTTTGGCATGACTCTACGTTGAGGTGGTAGACCGTAAATTCATTGTCACCAATCAGAAATCTGCTTGCATTAGCCAGATCACTACAAAGCTGCTGAGGATTGGTTGCTGTGTTGTCACAGAACATTGCTGTTTTTTTTAACACTGTATTAGTAATAAAACCACGTTGGGCCTCCATTTATCTGTATTTCTAAAGGAAGCATTGTCCCTGGCTGTCCATAAGCAAGACTCTCCCTTTCATCATCTCACTCTAGTACGGCAGAATGAAACGGACGTTGTGATGGGTTGCCGTGGGCAACAGAAACAATCTGATACAATTCTGCTCTCGGACATGTTGATAAATGAGGCCCTTTGTATTTTGTTTGCAGCTCCTGCCACTCGTTCTTAGTCTCCTTACGCCGTCGCAGCGCTTGTTTTTCCCTTTTTTTTTAAAATCTGTTGCCTTGTGTTGGTTTGATTAAAAGATGGGAAAAATTAGGTTGCTGTCTCCTTCAGGCGAGAGCTCCTTGTGCCAGTGTCCTACCACGTTTGCTTCATTTGCAGCCGGGTACTGTGGGCAGCATATGTCAGCTGGCTGAAGGGCCCAGGCAAGCTTCCAGAGCTGCGGCCCTCCTGTAGACTAAACTAGCAGAAGTCTGATAAAGACAGTCTTATAGTCAATGTTGTTTTTTTCCTTGCAGCTCATCTGTTCCTGTAAAGGAAATGCAGTCAAGATATAATTTGGAGTCTGTGACGCACACACAAACTGCATAGTTCCAAGTGGTCGTTTCCATTCCTTTGGAAAAGCCGCTACTCTTGCCAGGCATCCTGTTCTTTAAAGTCCATTCATTAAGGGCTCCCCCCTCAACTCCCAATGAAAACCACATTGCTAAATACTTACCTGCTCTGCAGATCGACACTGCGTGGCCCTGCCTGGTGCGGAGCATGCACAAAAAAAGTCTTGGGTGTTTCATGTTCGTTCTGTGCATGGGACACTACCTGCTCCATTGATTCCTGAAGGGACGTTCGTGCTACTTGAGCGAGATCTGCTAATTTCAAGACCTTCCCTTCCTGATGGCGAGGCGAACAGCCATTATTTTCCTGTCAAGGGGATAATTCACGTTGCTACCCTCGTATCGGAAATGGAAAGAATCTTGCTCGTTCATATCAGTGGCACGCTTTTCACAGCTGCCCACAAAATACTTCAATTTGGAGAAATGTTGTCCGTAATTGAAATTGCTTTCTGGAAAGATTGCAGGCTATGTCAAGCAAGGCCTTCAATTTTCATGTTTGGTCCTAGGTCTGTTCTATTGCATGAAGTTTATAGATGTATTGTAGGTGGATCTTCTTTATTGGTGAGTTGTCAGGGGAGGCAGTTTGTAGATATTTGAACCCTAAAGGACTGGAATCTTGCTGATTGTGGAGGCGGCTTTGTTGGTAGCAGAATATTATGTTTGTGGTGGCTGATCCAGGGGAAGGTTTGTATAGCCAGGGGCTCCACAACTATCTATAATCTGCATAGGGCTCCCTAGATTGGTGTCTGGGTTTATGCCTTGGTTTCGGCATCTTTATGTTTTGGTTTTAGGGTAAAGCAGATCTTCAGGGTCAAAAGATTTCATCTAAATATATTCCTCAATAGACACACAGCAAATAAATCCACTTTGTGTGAACCTAATGTCTTTGCAACTCTTGTTATTACTGGGTGGTGGTGGTCAATGCTGATTATAAGATTCTACTTTTCAGTGGCTCAGGATGTCATGATCACATATCACTAAACTTGGTCTGGACTCCAAATACAATGCTGCAGAGAGCTTGCTGATGCTAAACCCACAGCCCCCCTTTTTAACTTAAAATAGTATTAAAGGAGAACTATGGGGTCAGTGCTTTTCTCCATAGTTCTCCCCAGGGTCACGGGAGGACACAAATCAGCATCCTCCCGTGACCCAAAGAACAGTAAATCGCACTGCAGGCAGTGGGCTTGGCTGTGGTGCCATTGACTTCATTGCACCACCACGCCCCCTCCAACCCCTGAACGCACTGAGCCGGCCGGCTTGCGTTTCAGAGGCCGAATGCACAGGAACGCGGACTTTATGGTGTGAACCGGCCCTACCTCAGTACGGAGCTCTGCCTGGGAGAGAATGTGCAGAAGCCTGAGCTTTGCAGCTGTGTTCGAGTCATCACAATTGCAATGCTTTCCAGGCTTCAATGCAAAAATGTAAGAAATGCATATTTTTTTAATATTGCTAAATATGCGTTTCTTTAATTTTTGCAAAAGGTGAACTTATCCTTTAAGAAGTCGAAATAACATTTACTATCCTCTGAAGATTGGATTGGCCATTGTAGTGAACCCTTCCTTGCCACTGCTGTTATTTCGGCAGAGCAGCACCATTGTTGCCAACATATTAGTGCTTGAAACAAATTGTGCTGGTGATTTGGGAAGCTCTACATACCATCAACTTGTATCAAAAGTAGCCCTCATGTTGTATTTTAATGGCTGGATGAGATCTGGCCAAAATGTTTGGCACATGGCAATGCATTGAAAGATGGAGGCCATCCATGCACTACGAATGCTTCCAGGTTGTTTAGACTCACCTGTACTGCTCCCCTACAGCCTGCAGCAGAATCTTGACGTCTGACACTTCTGGGTGTGGTGGATACCTGGTTCCCCACCACACACTGTGGTTCCATGTGTCATCTCCTGTTAGGTTCTGTAGTGACATAGGATCTGGTGGATGCGTGTTGGGGGGGACCAGGTACCTCACTCAATAGTGTGCTGGATTTCTGGGGGCCCATAGCTTTGCAAGAGATCCAAGATGGGAGGAATTGTCAGGAAGACTAAATAAATATTTTATAGGTGGGGAGTTTTTATTTTATTTAAGGCAGTGACTGAATCTCCTTAAAATTGTATGTAAAGACAATTTTATTAGTTTTGAAAAGCACGTGGGAAAGTTTACATCTTTTGTTTTTATTGCGGTCTGTGTCTCTGCTGTGGAGATTCAGCTCTTTGTCTAGATGACCTGTGTCAACGAGATAGAAAATTAGGGACAATCCAAAAATGTTGAGTAGTCATCAGAACAATATTCGAGGGTATTACATTCACTTTAGGGAGATTGCTTCTTCTTATTTCCTGTTGTGCCTTGAGGGCAGGAAGTTGAGGGAAATCTCCCCAGCTGGACACAGATGGCACACTATAACTTGATAGGGGTTATTCTATCTAAAACCTTAAAGTTTGGGCTTTATGTACAACTTTAAAGAAAATCTAGATGACAATTTACCTTTTTAATAAGAAAGGCAAAAGTTTTGAGCAATTATCTGATCCGTGCTGCGTTGCAAGTACACTTTTGTCAGTTTGTACCTGTGTAGATGTTGAAGCTTTTTGTTTTGTTTCTGTCAATTTTGTAGTTGTGCGGAGTCGCCTATTGTACAAGCATTTCCATGCACAGCTCTTAACTGACTTGCAGCACAATAGGCAGATCCATTATCTTTTGTTATCATAAATGTGCAGCAAAACCAATTTATTCTGCTGGCAGCCATTTTGACCTTTTTTCTGTTTTTTTTTTTTTAAAGCCCATTACATTTACTATATACTTAATTTTATTTTTCCATGACTTGCTTTTTTGTGTGTGGCATACTAGTGATCCTGTGCTGGCAACAACTTGGCAGCGACATGATGGGTATGTAGGGAATAGAAGTCCTCACTCCATACACGGAGAGTGATATTCTGCACCGCTTCTGTTAGTGGGGGAGCACTGATTCTGCTAGTAAGAGAGTGATGCTTTGGCAATGGGGGTTTCTTGCTGCTCTCTATTGCGATGCTGCTGCCGGCAAGTAGTCACCAACAGCAGGATTGCTATTGTGGCATGAAACTAAAATGAAATTTGTGGTGGTATGTGTGTTTTTTGCAATGGTTCACGCAGCTCTTTATATCCTTTTTAGTCACAGACTTTAGTTCCCACTAGCCTTGTCATAGGTTTCACATTTACTTTATGATAAAGGATTCCCAGAGCCCTTTGGGGGTAGCTAAATAGACAGGACAGCAGAAGTAGCTTCCTTATAGACGCAACTAACAAAAGAATATGGACACCGGCACTCCAACAGCAGGTAGAATACGTCTATTTATTGACGTTCATGCAAAAGAAGTATCATAGCACACTCTTCTTTTGCATGCATGTCAATAAATAGATGTATTCTACTTGCTGTTGGAGTGCCGGTGTCCATATTATTTTGTATCGCTGAGACGGTGGCCATCCGTCGACTACCGAGCACCCATGTTATTCTGATGGATGAGCGGTCAGGAGTGCAATGGGTACATGGACTATAACCTTATAGACACAACTGTCACTCCTTGAAGCCCCTGACAGAACCTCTGATAAGGGAGGAGTCCTTGCTTTGCTCATCTAGCTCTGTATGTAAGTTTTACCTCCAATATATTGATCTATTAATATCATGTGATAGGGGTTTGGGAAGAAAGCAATGAATGGACCTTAGTTTCATCTGCTAGCTCGATAGAAGAATATATACAGTTAATATGCAAAAAAAATCTCTTTACGTCTAAAAAGAAAAAAAAAAACAGTCTTTCTTTCTTTTTTTCCCGCTACCGTAATAGATAAGGACAATACACCCGACCTGCGATACATTCCCTTTTAAAGGAAATTGTTGCATATGATTACATTCTGCCTTGGAGCAGTCTTTCTTCAACTCCCTCTCCTGTGTACTCCCTTGATCTGCTGCACATATGTGCTTGATTCGTGTGTACGCCTGAACATCTGGAACCCATGGAACAATTTATAGTGGGCATGTTCACACTTTGAAGCTTGCATGAAAATAACTGGTTTAATTTTGTGACCTTCAATTTATAAATCCTGAAGACCTAGTTACAGAGAACATTTGCAGAATCAGGTTTACTAGTATGTAGATAAGACACCTTCATGTTTTTCAGGAAATGCTTTGTCTTTTGGGACTTGGCTATGACAGGTACATTAGTGGGTGTTAATACAGATTAGGGATGCACCGATACCGGAGCAAGAGTACCGATATTTTTTTTCCCGCCACTTGCCAATACCGGTAATCCCATTAAGGATTTCCCGATTAGCAGGGAAGCCGTCTCCATGCTCTCGTCACCTTTCTGGCCAATCAGGAAGCAGGACAGCGAGTCATTACACGGCGCCTGGCTTCCTGTTTCGCCAGGAAGCCGGCTCCATTCTCCCTTGCCACCAAGTGATGAGGGAGCATGGAGGCGGCGACCTGGCTAATCAGGAAGCCAGGCAGCGTGCAATGACTCGCTGCCCAGCTTCCTAATACCAGAAACTCAGGTATCTGGCTGGGCATTGGAGCATACTCCTGTATCTGCATCGATACTGGTATCGGTGCATTCCTAATACAGAAACTAGTCCATAAATTGGCATCACCAAGATTGCTTACAGACCTCTTACCTTTACCTATGGCGTTACTCTCTTGTAAGCTGGACCAGGAAAATGTTGCTCTCTTGCTGCTCCTTTGCTGGCAAGTGAAATTCTGTAGCATTCTGGGTCAGCAAGGGAGCAGTTGTGATGTGTTGCAAGCAGAAAAATTGCTTGTCTGCCATCATCCAAAAGCTGGCTATACATCAAATTTTATCCATTTCCTGAGGTTTGACAAATGTCGATTTAAAAATTATCTTTTGTTGACACTGGTGGGGTTGGCAGTGTCAAAGTATCCCCAGCACACTGATGAGTTGTGTACCAAACACGCGTCTTCTTTATTCACACATAATGTGGGACCCTGCCTGCCCCCAAAACGTTGCGCTTCTTGATGTGACATTATGCGTGAATAAAGAACGTGTGTTTGGTACACAACTCATCAGTGTGCTGGTGATACTTTGATATTAGTTTGATGCATACAATGCCATCTGTGGTCACTACAGCACCCATCAACCCATCCAAGGAGTATCCGGTAAGGAGTGCGGCAGTATCCCTATGTAACTTTCATGGCGGTGTTGGCAGTGCCACTTGTGGATCGAAGGAGCCGATGGAAAATTGTCAAACAGTGACTGCAGTAAGTGTTCATGTATTCTGACAGCCATGGGTGGTGGCTATCCAGAATAAAATAGCTGGCATTAGAGATTCCTACATCCATGATTTAACGTGGATGTGAGGACTGATTTTTCTCATTCAGCCCACCGGACGGAAGGAGAAATATCTGAATGGTTATGGTCAACTTTAGAGTTTGTGATCCCTCTAATTTACTGCCTGTAAGTCCCACAGTCAAACAGAACATTTTCTTGGTAATCCGATCAACTGATGTGTAGTTTGACAAATCCCACTCTTCCCCCACCAACTTTATAAATCAACCTATCTTCTCTCAGCCCAACCTGCCCGGGGCAATGCTTATTTGGTGAGGTGCTTCTGGCAATTTTTGAAGTTTAAAGTACCAAACCCATCCGTAGAGGCTAATGGCCAACCTGGACATATTGGTGAGCTAGAGATGGACACACCTTTTACTCTTTATGGGCAAAGGTTGGCACCAGTGACATTTCAAAAAGTTCTGGGTACGTCAAGCAATATAGATACTGCTCCATGGACAGGCTGGTCCGTGAGAAGACGGAATTAGACTTCATGTGAGGTCTGTTCTTTCCATTGAGGAAAGAAGGCCAGAGGTTGGGCTCATTTAAATATTTCCAAAACTGCTGGTATACTTTAATTGCATTATTTTTGCTCTTTTTGTTAAAGCAGATATGAGCCCCAGATGGTAAAGTCTGCTGCTTGAGACAAGTGTTGCGCTCTGTAAGAGAGGCTTGTGGTTGGGTTGCAAACCACTTTTTTCCATTCTCAACCTCAGTCTGTATTGCTAGTCAAATGTGCGTTTTCTCTCTCTTTTTTGATCAAAGTATTTGTGGTTTCACAGTTACACTCCGTTCGCATAACACTAGAAAAATTATGTGCAGGGATGGCCAACCAGCAGCTGTGTCTCTTGAAATAATCAGTTCATTGTCTTAGAATTAAAAAACAAAATAGAATGTTGTTATAGAAAGCTCTACCAGATAATATACACTACATACTGGCTTGTTGTTATTTCAGTTCAAGTGCTTTTAGAGGTAGCCAAACCTGATTTGTGCAAATTTATACAAATAACACTTGGGTGCAAATTGGGGCTCAAACATGTTATTCACCTCCTGCATTATCAGCGTTTTGAGAGGGTCTTGGGTAGCATTATGGGATGTGGAGGAGTTGTCTTAGAGTTCCCAGTTGAACTATATTCTAGAATTGGGAGCTTTGCTCCATGGATAGTTTAGGCACCTTAAAGAAACCATGCCAGCTTGCAAAAGAATTAAGGATGGTAGTGTCCTGCAAAAAAAGAAAGCTTTTATACTCCTCCCTACGGTGTCTCCTACTTTTCCTCCATTGCAGCCTTTCAGCCTTCATCAGCTCTCTTGTTTTTAGCAATACTATCGAAATGTATGAATACCGGAGTACAGCTCAATAATATATATTACAGTAAACACACACCATTGCCTCTGTTTACAGGTGGTGGGCATATTCAAAAAATGTTTGTTTCCAAAATGGAGTGCAAATATGTGGCTGGAGTTTTTTCTTTCTCTTCTGCTATGTATAGAGAAGTTGCCTGTAATGATGCTTATCCTATGTCTGCATCACTGCTGTGCACTGTAAAAATCCTAGTGTCTTTGTACCTGGAAAGTACAGCTAGTGCTATAGTTATGACCCTGTGGCTTCTTTCCTACACACAAGCCGTACTATCCTATTCTCCTCTCCCCTTTCCCATTCACAAAATGCCTTGCATTCTGTGAATGGATCACAGAACACCAAGCATTCTGTGAATGGGCAAGGGGAGAGGAGTGGTAGACAGGCAACAGACGGAGAAATCGAAACAGAAGCGGTGCTTGGGTTGTGCAATATAATGTAACATAGAAGGGGAGACTCCTCCAGTATATAGAGAACAAGCACAGACCAGCAGTGATACATTGGAGGCAGGCACCATGGAACCCATTGCTGTAGGGAGAAGGCAATGGTAAGTGACCACCCACCGCTATTTAATGCAGTAACTTTTTGGGAGACTGTTTTAAAGCGTTTTTGTCATTTGGTGCATTGCCCTTGTTGGCAGCTGGTGCGTGCAGCAATCTCTGTTTATGGAGATTGGGTCTGTTATGCTTGTTTGCTGCGGAAAGTGCTCATATATCTGTAAAGCTTATTAGAACAACGATTGTGTTTGCGTAATGGATTAAACTGTTAATCAGATTGTGATAAATGTCAGACTGGTGTGTGAACAAGCCCTCGGATGGTGATCTGAGCTGGGCAGGAGGGCCCCTTGCTCACTTGCCAAGCTGCAGCTGGGTCATCTCTGATCAGGCATTTCCATTTGTGTATACCTTTAAAGAGTGAGTTCACCTTTTAAACAAAAAAAACAAGCCATTGCAGTCCATAAGCCCTATTATTTAAGCGTAAACTAATCCACATTAAAAAAAAAAAAAAAAAATTATGTAGGTTTCTTACCGGTAGACCAGTGAAGGCTGCCCCAGAAACGCCTAATTGTGTGCACAGCTCTCTCCTGTGTCGTTATTAGGACAAGCGAGCCATTGAACGGTTGTCCAGCACAGGCGCCAACACTGTCCTAGTCCTGAGGCCCACACATAGGTACTGTATTCTCTCCCCTGCGGCCATCCTTGTCCTGAGGTCCTCACATTTGTAGTGCCCTTTCTCTCAACAGGAGAGAGCAACACTGCACATGTGCAGAGTTTGGGACGGGACGGTGATCATCCAACGGTTGGCTTGTCCTAGCTACTGCCGTTTTGACCGCAGTATGACTTTATAAAGATGGCCATACATCAGTAGAATTTTTTTGTTTTTTTTTAAATAATTCTGTAGCATGTTCTTAGGTAGTCATTTTTCATCTAGCTGGACCTGGTTATAGCACTGCAGTAAGACCTTTAGCTGAGCTCCAAGATGCATCCTCATGCATAGATCACTATAGCCGCGTCTGAGAGGGTGCCGCCCGCATATCTGATGTAATAAGGATCAGGCTCAGGTTAGACTCGAATTTTGGCATGAGGAAGCGAATTGCACTTTTAAATCATAGAAACAAAGGAACACAGACAAAAGATTTGGCTTTACTAGCTACGTGGCTCGTCCAGCTGAATCATCCTATACTCCTGCCTCCTCCTTATCTCTGCTGGCAGTCTGACAGCACCGAAGTAAGCCGAGGTCACAAAAAACCCAAACAGTCCCAAGTCCCGCATCCTTTTTAGAAATCCAAACTCCGATGGGCAAGATTGCTCCTTTGAAAATGGGCTAATGTTACTTTGTGGCTCTTAATTACATTTCAAAGAACATCCGTGTGCAGTGATATTTAAAGGGACAGCGGTTGGGAAAGTTGAGTTCTTTTCTTTACCACCCGATAATGCCATCAGACACTTGACGAATGTCGATGGAAAATTAGTTTGATTCTAATGTTCGATTTTGGAATGACTGGAGTTTCCCTGAAGGAAAAGCACATTCTTTGTTAGAATTTAGTTTGCTTGAGAAAAATTTTCCATCCTGCTCTTTCAAGTTTTTTCGTCACTGCGGTTGAAATTGATCACCAATTTGACCCCATCCACTAATAGAAAGCCGAAAGACTTCTAAGCAGTGTATAGCTAGCTTAAGTCTCTGTTTTGGAAACATCTTGCACGTCTTCAAGGAGTGGTATGCGGGGGCTTGGTGCGAGTCCACTTCACCTGAGCTCAATGAAACCTGCGCAAAACTGTGACACAGACCCCCACCTGGCCCAATCCGTTGCGACAGGGACATTCTCGGCCCCACAGCTACAAGTCTCAAAGGGATGTAGAATGCCCCAACTTCTGCAACTGATTGGCCGTGGGAGGGGGTGTGTCAAATCGTTTTTGTGAGGCTTGGGCAAAGAACTGGGTTTACACCAGCAAAACAAACCGGCAACCGCACATGGAAGGGTTTTCCACAGTACAAACGGCATGTGTACCTTTTAATAGCTAGTTATAAATTGATTGGTTCGGTTGCTATTTTGGTTTTGCTGGATATGCTGTAGGGTCATATCGAAGTCTTCAGCTGCTATTGTGATGTTATGGGCTTCTTGTGTGTCCCTGTAAGGAGGGATGGCCTACCTCCAGGTACTTGCACCCAATTCATCATTTGCTATGCTCCTAGATGAAGCCTCTAATGGATTAGGACCACACTACATAGAGGGGCCTTGATTAGTCAGTGCGGCTTCCACATATTTTGCAAAACGTGCTACTAAAACCTCTGTTGTCAATGCAAATTGTTAGGCAGTGGCCGGCTGGTACGTGTGCTGGGCAATTTTTTGTGTTTTGTACTGGATGCATACCAAGCCCCTGCACAACACTAATTGCCACTTTGTGGTGGGCGGGGTTGAGGTGATGTCATTTATGGGGGAAGTGGTCATACTAGCACCGCAGAGATCTGCAGTTGACTTTTCTGCAAATGTTTACTTTTACAGGATGGTCAGCGTGTCTGCCGTAGCTACCTGGCAGTCATGCTGAGCCTCTTGCTTCGATGTACTGAGTTGGCGACCTAGAACAGATGCAGAGAAGAACGTGTGATATTTCTCTGCTTTTCTTGGTCTGCATACCTGTTCTCAGTTATTGACTTAGAAGCATTGAAGCCACATGATCAGCATAACAGCCATTCTGCTGATATTTTCTGATGGCGTCAGCAGTGGTAACCTCGATTTTTTTTTTCCTTGTGACAAGTTAACACTTTAATGTACATTTAAAGAAAAAAGAAATACTTTAAAAAGACCTTGCCATTGAAAGCTCCCTCTTCCCAGCACTATGCATAGCAGTCTAACCATGCTATTATTACAATGTAATGTGTTTATAGTCCATTATGTAAGGCCCATTTACAAGAGCTTATGGCTGCAGGTAACAAAAGCAATAATGTGTCACTATTAGTTTGCGTGTGGCTACTTCCATTTGCTTTTATTTTTCTTCTTTCCCCCAGTCATTTGCAGCACAGCTTGGCAATGGTGGTCACCTTACTGCTTGGATGCCCCTGGAACTGCTGATGTAAACAGAAGAGGGTAGAACTAATGGGCTTATGTCAGCTATGCATCCTCTGTTTCCATGGCGACCCCTCCGTTATGGCTTATTGGTCCACGCTTGTACGAAGATTAATTTTACCTTTGGACGCCCGGGGTGGAAGAAAAGCAGATTAAGTCAATTTAAAGACTGCCGTTATTGTAGCGATTATGTTATCTTGTCCGGACCAACCGCATTGTGCCGCAAAAAATGTACATTTTTACAGCTTTCCCTGTTTAGTTTGCAACACGTGCATCTCGGTAAAGATCAATATTTACTAGAAGAGCGCTAAGTAAGTTGGTTAATGTTTTTTTATTGGGTGATAGCTGAGTTGCTTCTAGCTGCATAGTGTAGCTAAAAAAACATCGACGTAAAAGGAAAAAAAACTTTTTCATTTTACTTCTTTTTTTTCTTTACGTTAAAAGAGAACTATGGCCAAACCTTTCTTGGTATTCTCTTTTGGATCACAGGAGGACATTTACTATTGTCCTCCTGTGACCAAGACTCAGCATATAGCGGGTTATTGCTATCTGCTGACGCTAGTGCAGAGCCGCGGTGTAGCTGGGAAGGATGCCGTCAATATTGCCGGGATCCAACACGCTAGCTAATTGACAGCTGGAGAGGCATAGCCAGCTGTGCCCGCCCCCTCCCTTTCCTATACCTCCAATAAGCGCTGGAGGAACGGAGAGGGGAGGGGGGAAATCCCTGCAGGGAGTGAGGACTGACAGTCACCACTATTTGCAGGGAGAAGGTCGTGAACTTAGTGATCAGCGTTATGTGATCGCTTAGTCCTCGGTCTATAGAGCCGACATGTGACAGCTGCACTTTCACACGTCGGTGCTATCTATGGGGATGAATGCATTTCACTCTCCCGTTAGTTCTACTTTAAAATCTAACCATCTTTGCACACCAGATTGGCATTGGGGAGAAATTGGGAGAAAAAGGGGCAATGCCGGAATTGGGAGAAAAAGGAGCGGAGTGAGTCACAGAGCCCATATCTCAGTCTCTCCTACAGTAGCTGTATCTCTACAGAGAATTTATAATAACCCTCTATGAATGCCATAGTCTTTTCCCGTTAAAGGCTGGTACCTGCTGTGGTCGCCTTCCTCTCCCTATAGGCAAGGCAAATGTTAAGTGGCCAAATTATTCATACTCTTTCAGTGTCTGTCTATAGAGAGCCACAGCTTGGGATCATCGGAACTGCAGTGATGCTGAAAGGTATCATGGGACCTGGCTTAAAGGTTAGTTTGGGATATTTTTCAAAAACTTAATGCAATAACTTTTATGCAGTTGGTGTCCACTGGCGTGGTTCTAATCCAGGGGCTGGTTGTCTTTATGCCCATAGTTCCTTGCATCAATACATCCATTTGCAGGGGAATGGAGATGAGGACTGGGTTTATCGCCAGTACATGGTCGTTATGACTGAAAACCAGTCATTGTTTTTTAATGTCTATTGAAGTCTTAAAAAGAAAGGGAAAACATGCAATAGTTGTGTCATTGGGAGCAGTCTTGTTATTTAGGAGAAAAGTATTTTACATTATTAATAAAAAACCTCATTCCATTCTCTTTGATATCATTTTTGCACCTCGCCACCCGCTGATAAAAGAAAGGAATAGTTATTTAATATGTAATGTTTTGACACACCGCATCTCCCGCAAACATAAATTAAATCTGCGTTTTTGAATTGCAGATCTGATTTTTAAAAGATCAATGAATTTTATTTATGAAAAAAAATATGGAAGACTCGGAATGACACACCTAGCATGTTGGCTTTTGCAGTACATTTTTAGAAATGTAAATGGAAATGTATTCACCTTTTATTTTTGTTAACGTGCCAGACACTGCAAAAACAGGTAATCGGTTTTGGGTGTATGTTCGAAAGGGTCCATCACCTCCTAGCATTCTTGTACCCAGACTGGAGAGGTCACCTAATCGCTGTGCAGAGTTTACCACAGCCACTGTCAGGCCCACCAAAGTGTAAAATCGAACATTATTGGTAAAGAGTAGGCAAACTCTACCTGTTTTCCACTACTAATTTTGGATCCTAGGCCCAAGCTGCATACAAAGCCTTGACATCTCAACTTCAAATTAACCCCAGCCTCCTGTCTTTCAAATATTAAATGGCAAGACCCCAATGGCCATTCAAGGCTCTGACATTTTAACTGGTGAATGTCGGGGTGGGGGGTTAAAGCCCAAAACTAGCCAAAGGCTCTGTGTGGTCACAACCCAGCCTAATCGTGGGATTGGGCAAACTGTGGCTTTAAATTCTATGACCCAAAATGTTCAGGTGCCTTTATTGTAGAAAACGAATTAATGAATTGTTATAATGTTGATCCATTTCTTTTTAAAGAGGACTTGAACTGTAGAAACGATTCCCTTATAACACAAGAACATGGCAAAGGACTTGTCGCCAGTATTGTACCGCTCATCTTGTTCTGCACGGTCTTTGTCTGGAAGCAGAGCTTTGCTTCATGTCAGAGCTGACCTCACCCCACATGACTGGTGATGTAATATCCAAGAAGTAGCAGGAAAGTGGATGTGGATGAAGGAGCAGCAAGATCATTGAACTGTAGGTCTCCAGGTAGGGATCCTCTCCAGCAAGGCGTACAGCGAGTAGCACAGTAGTGATATTACCAAGTCTGGTTAGACTAGCCGTCAGAGTCAGCATTTCCTTAGATCCTAGTTATCAATTGGTGGGTCGTGACCCAAAAGTGGGTTGCGACCCCATGTTCAGTGAGTCGCCACATGCCTTCCAGTGTACTAATTGAGAGGCTGCTCAGCCTCCCCCATAGCACAGCGCTGTCAGTTCTCGTGCCAATGAGCCATTCAAAATATGCTGTCTGGGGCCAAGTGTCAGCTTGAGGTGGGGTGCGGTGGGCATATGGTCGCGAGGGAGCTCTATCCATACATGAATTGCTTACAGCTCCCTTGTGTGACAAGAGTGACGTCATATTCTGGCTCCCGGCACCTCTACATAGAGTGCAAGGAAGCTGTACAAGCAATGCACCTATGGGATGGAGCTCCATTACAGCACAGCAGCCCAGACTGAACCCCTAAAATGTTTGGATGGAGTTTGAATGTCTGTTAGATTGTGTGTGCCAGTGTTTTAATCACAAACTACCACGCAATGGCACCTACTGTTTGTTCTGGTGCGGGAGGTGCATTGCTATTCATTTGAATGGCACCCCAAACACACCTCCCACCCACGGTTTGATCGCTTGCACTGGAACATACATTACCGCAATCATGTGCGTTCCAGTGTGGTGCGACTTGGGTCGCGTCTTGATGATCAAGGACAAATGTGGGTCCTGAGATTTAGAACCGCTGCCTTAGATGATCTCACTGCAGATGCACAGCTATGAGGCTCAAGGCACGGAATTGCACTGAGGAATTAAAGACAAAGTGTTAATTTTTTAGGGTGCTGTTTAGGCCCAGTTAAGATTTCCAGATATATAAGATGGCCAATCTACACTTTTGAGTTCATGTTCATGAAATAAATCTGACTTTGGTCTTTTCAGCTCCCTCCATGTCCTCTTTGGGTAGATGTTTTGCAATACTTTGCTGCATACTTCTGTTTAATTGGTTGGTGGTCAGCCACAGAAAGGTTACATTAGACGAGTCAAGACTTACACGCGTGAATGATCGTTTTGCTTGTAGGAGGCAAACCCCACCGGTCACATGATTACTTCCTCCTATACACAGGAATATGAGAGGCTAATAAATTCCAACCTGAGTTAAGCCTCCATTTTTGCTGTCATTTTTGGTTAATGTTTAACTAGGATTTTGGTCCTGTCATCCTTTTCCCACACAAGGTGTATTTACATTATTTTTACAGGAATTCCTGTTAACCCCTTCGTGACGGGAGACGTACACTGTACATCCAGCCACAAAGGGACCAAATGACTCGTCACGTACACTGTACGTGACGAGTTATTTGCTGCACTAGAAGGCTGCTAACCGCTGAGAATCAGCGGTTACCTTTCAGTAATAGATGTCTAACTATCTAGAGATCCATTACTGAAAGGGTTAACCTTTTTCAGACACCCGATACCTTAATATCGGGTGTCTGAGAGTCACAGCAAAGCAGACACACATGTCGGCTTTTGCCGGCATTCTGACAGCTCGTATAGATCGAGAGATATCTCTCTCAAGCTATACTGGCTTTTTTTTTTTTTATCTTTTGACTTTCAAGAATAGATACAAAATGTTATGTATTAGACACATAATGTATCTATTCTTGAAAGTAGAATGTTTAAGTTTTCTGAAACATTCACTGACAGCTGAATCCTGAACTGCTGCAGGATCAGTGTCACTAACTTATTATCGGCTGTTCTGAAGTTTGAAGCAGCCTGATAATAAAAAAAATGTATTAATTTATCAAGCAGTAATAGTGAGATTAATTCACAATGACTGCCTGATATAATTAAATAAATAAAATTTGTCAGTATAAAAAAAGTGAAAAGTGTAAATAAATTAAAAAAAATAGTGAAAAGTGTAAAAAAATTAAAAATAAGGGACAAATAAATGAATGTATGTATTGCATTTTTTTTTAGCTGTGCTGGTTTTGTTAAAAAAAAATACTACAAATCAAAACTGGGAAAAAAAGTTTTTTTTTACGTTTTTTCCTCTTTTTTTAATTTGTATTTGTGCTAAGTGAGGCGTTAGACACACATATGTGATATAAATATATAGCCCTATCTGTCCTCTAAAAAACAATATATAATATGTGTGGGTGCACTTTGTAAGAAAGTATATTACTGACGTGGAAGAATCACACAGCAAAAATGTCAAAAGTGTGTCAGTCATTTACGAACAGAAACCAAAAACAAGCTCAGTCATGAAGGGGTTAAGTCAATTGCTAATACTGAACCCTGTTCTCGACATGTTGGTAATAATTAGAGCTGCAACAGTTAATCGATTTAGTCGATTAAAATCGACGATTGAAAACGTTGCCAACGTTTTCGATCGTCGATTCGTCGGCTATCGATTGATTTCCCTGTTCAGGGCTCCAAACGATGCCTGAAGCACACGTCACACGCTGTTTCCGTCCCGCTACGCCCGCCGGATATAAGCCACGCTGGTATACCCGCTCACGCGACGCCGCTTACGCCACGCTGAGGACATGCGTCTGTCCTTCTCCTCCCGGTGAGCTTCCCGACTCGCCGCTGCCTGCCGACCAACGAACAACGCCGCTGCCCGCCGACAACACCGTCATTCAAGGTGTGTTTTTTTTTTTTAAAGAGGCACACTGCTGAACATTGTAGTTCCTCTATAACTGGTCAGTGGTAATCTGCATTGTGCAGTATAATCATTATACGGTGCAATGGAGAATACCACCAGCTATGGAGGACTACAAATCCCAGCATTAGTACATTATAGTATAATGTTGTACTATTGCTGGCATTTGTTGTATTCCTATATAGCTGCTGGTATTCTGCATTTTGCCGTATAATCATTATACAGCGCACTGCAGAATGTCACCAGCTATAGAGGACTACAAATCCCAGCAATAATACATTATATACAGTGCAATGCAGAATAACCCCAGCAACAGAGGACTACAAATCACAGCAATAGTACATTATAGTATAATGTACTATTGCTACATTCCTCTATAGCTGCTTGTATTCTGCACTGCGCCGCTGTATAATGTACTATATTGCACACCACTCCACACCATACTTCCCCCGCGCCAAGCTTGCTCCCGTGATGGACTACAATCTCAATAGAAACTATTAGTCCATCACTGGAGCCCTTTTTTTTTTTTTTTTTTATCCGATTAGTCGATTAATCGAACTTAATAATCGGCTAACTAATCGATTATGAAAATAATCGTTAGCTGCAGCCCTAGTAATAATTAACAACTGGTTTTCTGGTTTACAGGATTTTTATTTTTAGATGTTAATAAATCTGGTGAACTCTCCTGTATTGTGCACATCTGACAGTTACTAAAACTAGGTGCCATGTCATTTGATGGCCTTGCCTTCAAGTGCCAGATTTGAGCATCTCTAGAATGGCAGAATGTGTTGCTTGGGCACTATGTGATAACTCAACGTGGCTTTGTTGCAAGTGGACAGAGTCTTATGGTTTATTTATTTTCTGCTTCAATTATTTTTATTGAAAACATTTGCTAGGAAAATGAATAATGAACACTGGATGTTTAGTACAATATTAAGTACAAAAGGTAGATTCAAGTGATATACACTGGTATAGGTCCAGTGTATGGTGTCCAATAGGGATGTTCAGATATCAGTGCCGATACTTGGCATTTTCACGACAACTACCAGGGTTGGGGACCTAGCTGGGACCTGGCTCTGGCGCTCCACCACTGTCCTGAAATCATTAGTCTGTATTGTTTTTAAAAAAAACTGTCACATGACAATAAACAAAAATGTATCTTGAGTACTTGTATCTGTGAGTACTTGGACAAGTATCGGTACTTGAAAAATGGTATCTGTGCATTGCTAATATATATTTATTTAAAAAAAACCCCATACATTAAAGCAGGGATGCACAAATCCCTTAAAGCTGCCTCCTAACTTTTGAATTTTTTCTCTAGTCTAGTCTTGGAGCTGGAAAAGTATCGCTACATGTACTTGTACCGAGTACGGTACTTGGTATCTGAACATCCCTAGTGTTCAATAGTATATTAGTGGCGAAGTATCAAAGGAGTTGAGGTGTTGAGTTTACAAGGGGTATGAAATTTACTAAAAGCCCAACTATAATGTTTACAAGGAAAGATCTTGAGTGAGGGGGTGAGAAAATTGGTAAGGGTTCCACTCCAATAAAATATATGCCAGTAAATGTAGGTAGTATGGTGGTTCCGGTCCAAGAAAGCTCAGATGAAAGCTTTCTTTAAAAGTGAACCTATCAACTGGGATATGCCATGGATATGTCATTGGCCGTGTCTGCATTAGTGTTACAATTTACTGAAAAACTCCCACTCACCTACTCCACTTTAATTGTGGGCATTGCCCAGTCATAAAACCATTAAACCTTCTGACTTTTGTGTGCAGGTTTCTGATATAGTGTTAAACTCAGGAGTTAAATATAAACATCGGCTGTAGATCCTCAAATCATCTCTGAATTGGTGCTGACTCTGTCCTTCCTTCTGGAGGGTGGCTACTTTTGTTCCCCATGGTCCCTGTGTGTGTTGTGAAGTGGTCACTCCTGTGATGGACTACAATCTCATGTTAATTTACAAATTTGTACTGGGTTTGTAGCCCATCATGGGAGCGAGCTTGGAGTGGTGGCTACTTCACAGCACTTGTTCCTGTAATAACTGTGAATGGATTTCCCTCATGTAGGAAAGATGTCCCTTTTACTTGCTGTTCCGTCTACAGGACTGGAAGTGAAGGGGAATCCTACTAATGCAGGGGAGGACACATTTTTATGGAACTTAGGAGCCATTTTTTTCTGGAGCCAGCTTTAACAATAACTAGAGAAAATCTCAAAAGTTGCTGTCATTTTGAAGGAACATTGTCTTCCTTGCTCCTGAGCTTTGTCCAGCCGGACCCTGATGAGACCAAGGTGGAAAGAAAAAAAGGACAGTAATTTTAATCCTCCCCTACTGTATCCAAATGTAAAAAAAATTGTATAATTTTAAGTAAAAAAAGCCGAAACAGCTGTTTTTTTTCCACTGATCCTTGCTCCACGTTAGCAGAATTTTAAAAGAAAAAAATGAAATCTAAATAATTTTCAGTCTGCTCTTCAGACGTGCGATCTTGTGTCTGACACGCTGGCATTGAGATGACCAGGCGAGTAATAGAAACGAAGCGTCATCTATAAGAGGCAGCAATCAAATTTGTATTTGCCTTGGTGACCCGACTCCTGGCATCTGTCCAGATGAAGATCTAGGCCGTGGCCTCCAGAGAGTTTCCAAGAACAGGTCTCCGTTATGTGACACTGCAGGCAATTAATGATCCTGTCTGTGTTTTGTTCCAGTGTAAGAATACCAGAGATAACCGTTAGCACATGAAATTGGATCCACTTGTAGCCGACTTGTCCCAGTTATGTGGAGGAAGAGGGCTCCCAGGCTCCTCCACCTGCCTCTCATTCTTCTGCTGTGTCCCTCGCCAGGCCATGCAGCTCTTTAACGTCAAAACACAACCCTATTCTGGTGATCCTACTACTGCCAGTTCATGCTCAGGCTAAATGTGTGAGGTTTGTCCTTTTCCAAAGGTGACTATTCACACGATATTTAAAGCTGATCTTCAAGGAAACGGCGAAATAAACAGATGGAATACATATGTGAGAGCTGTTTTATCTGGAGTGTGGAGGGTATGACAGCAGAAAGTATATACAGGAGAGGAGTGTGGCAGCAGAAAGTATATACAGGAGAGGAGTGTGGAGGGTATGATAGTGGGCAGTATGTACAGGAGAGGAGTGTGGAGGGTATGATAGTGGGCAGTGTATGACAGCAGGCAGTATGTGCAGGAGAGGAGTGTGGAGGGTATGACAGGGCGCATCATATACAGGAGAGGAGTGTGGAGTGGAAATCAGGCCAATTTAGAAGAGCTAAAGCCAAAGGAGTACATTTGCTGCACTAATGTACTCCTGTGACCCAAAGTCAGCATCTAGAGGGCTACTGCCTGCTATTTGCTTACAGCGCAGATCCACACTGCAGATGGGAAAGATACACCCCCACTGCCTGATTGACAGCTGGCTCTGCCTCTCTAGAGCCAGAACCATCTGTTTGTCCCCCAATGAGCACCAGAGGTACAGAAAGGGGTAGGGGGGATCCCTGTTGGGAGCAGTGACTGATATGTCACCGCAGGGATAAGACTGCGAGCGAAGATTCGTGATTGCTCAGTTCTCAATCTATAGAGCCAGTATGTGACAGCTGCAATGTGACACGCCGATACTCGGTATTGGGTAGAGCACATTTTTCTTTCCCAATACTTCCCCTTTAATATTCTGTATGTTTGTATGTTTACTGTCTAAGCAACAAGACTGTCTCCATATTTGATGTAATTAAGAGTTATGCGTGCACTTAATTCAATAACTCGGTCATCTAATATCCAGCGTCTCCTGCAGAATTAAGTTAGGTTGGACTCCATCAAAGGAGGACAAACAAAGGAAATGCTGGCAGATCTATGACTAATAGATAGATGTAAGGAAATTGCCAAATAGCGCCATTTCTTTTGTTTGCACAAAGCTGCCCCTTCGGCCTTTCTGACACTGTGATTTGTGAGTCAGAAGGTGTCGAGGGATACAAGGGAAAGCCCACACACTATTGAGAAATGAAGAAGGCCCACGCAGTATTGAGAAACCGTTTGTGGAAAATGCGAGGTGTATTGACTGTTGTCTTCCAAAGATGGTTCAGATTATCAGTTAATTATAGTTCAGGCAAGGATAGGAGAATCACACATCTGGAAAGATCATCACACGGGCCTGGGAGTAGTTGTAAAGCCTGGTTTTGTCTCGGCTGCTGGCTTGTGTCTGAAATCTCTGGCATCCCTTATTGGTGTGTCAGCGTTGTGACCTTGTGCGGGTCAGGTTAGCTCATCTAGAGCTATTTGGGAGCTCTCACTCACACCGGGTTTAAAATAATGATGCGAGTATTTACAGCTCTTTAGCTACAAATGACCAGTGAGCTCATTTTTACATGGCGCTGCTTGTATTACATGGAGAAGGGTTTTTGTTCTTAGCTACTTGTGCTTATCTCTCTGGCTTAGCATGCTTTTGGCCTGTTTAACTCTTCTGTCTTTTCATCCTATTGTGGGAACAGATTTACATTGAACTGCAACCAAAACACTTTTTCGGTTCGAAGTCCTGGACAAATCCCAGGAGCCAGGTTGCCAGTGGTCCCTACAAATTCCAGCTGATGGGTAACGTGTGAGATTTTCTCTAGTTGCTGTCAGTTGAGCAACCTGCAATCCTGCCGATGCCTGGATTGACATACCGACTCCTGAATTCCATATTAATTTGTCCATGCCTAGTTTAAAGCCTCTGGTAGGTTTTTATATCTGTAAGTGTCTCCGTAGTGTTGGTATCAAAAGCAACTGAGTCATTTCCCAGATGCTGGAACTCCGAGGCCCTGTAGCACGGGAATCAACTGTCGTAAAGTGGACGTTCACCCTTGAATTACTTTAAACATTCAACAGTCATATAACTAGTGATGTCCCGGTACAGATACCGGGCGTTTTCTCGAGTACTCATTCTCGTGAAAATGCCCCGATACTAAAGGCAGATACCGGCCCTTTAAATTGGATCGGCTACCTACTGTCGCGCACTTTGGGGGGACCTCAAGCAGCCTGACAGTGCCTGCCGGGTCCCACACCTCCTCCTCCCGGCGCAGGCACAGCTCAAGGCAGCCACACATTGATTGTACAGCCTCGGAGCTGGCACAAGACAGGAACCTGCCCTGTTCAGCTCACCACCCACCCATTCAGCCCAGCACCTGCCTTCAGAGTCCTGAAGAGTGCTATAGGCAGCCTGTGACATCTGGGCGCTGCCTGGTGTGACACTGCTCTAAATCGTTAGTCTGTATTTTGTTTTAGAAAAAAAGTCACATGTCCCTTTAAGAAAAAGTATTGGTAATTGGTATTGGCGAGTACCTGAGGGTAAGTACTGTAATTGGTCTCGAAAAAATGGTATCGGGCCATCCCTACATATAACACATGCACCTGGATAAATGCACAGCGCCATGTGTGATTATCTGTCTGTGCATCGATTGCTGAACAATCTACAGTGCCATTTATGAGCAGCACCATGCATCTCATGGTGTCTCTCAGCCCCCTCATAATGCTGTGTACGTCTTTGACAGCCTCAGGGCACAGAAGCAGTTTTTTTTTGTCAGGCTTCGCAATTACAAGACGTAGATAGCATGGGTGGGCTGAGCGACCCCATTAGTTGAATGGTGTTGCTGCTAAATGGCCTGCAGTTTCCAATGTTCCAATACTGATTGCTGGACAACTGGAGCATGAACAGAAGCCAAACACGGTGCTATGCGTGCATCAAGGTGCATATGTTATATGGTTTAATGTTCATTAAAGTAACTTTAGGGTGGGCTTCCACTTTGAAGCGGTCTACTCTGTACATCTCTCAAACTCCTTTTCAATCTATAGTCATGTTGGCTTCCCATAGTCACCTTCACAGCAGCAGAATGGAGAGCGCGGCCAGTATTGTGAGACAATCAAATCCATTTGGTACCAATACCAATTCTATTTGGTAGCCAATTCTGTTGCACCACACAGTCCTTTCAATATAACATTGGTAGCTTGCAGATAGAGAAGAAAGAAGATGGCATTTGCCTGCTGCTGGTCCTCCTCCATTGTCCAGTCAACAGGCTAAGTGTGGGGAGGTGACCACGATGTGTTGCAAATCTGCAATAAAGAAAAGTGTGGTCATTTGCTTGACTGATCCATCCTGGGCTGAAAGACTGGCTGCATACGTTTTAGTAAAGTTAAACAAACCACATATATATTCCTACTGCATATTTATCTTTTCGACTAGAGTTCAGCTTTAACTTCAGGTGTAGGTAGGTTTTTTTTTTTTAATGAGAGGAATATGGAGGAAGCGCATAGCCGTAATTTCATTTTTCACGGTCACGTAACTACTTGAATGTCCGGGTCTGTTTAGAAGGGGATGTCGGAGTGGCTGCACTGTACTCTGCAGTCTGTTCCTCCCCGCGCACACTAATTGAGTTGGAAGGCAGATTCCCAGGAGGCTGAGGCTGTTAGTTTTTTGCATAGAGTAACAGAAGCCTGCCTTCCCTTTGGCTCTGGCGTTATTTATCCCCTGCTTGCTGCAGACTGGAAATGTTGGTAATCCGTGTCACATGCAATAATTTCAACATTTTCTTTGCTCCCCGCTAATCTAAACGGCACCTGTGCTATAGACTGTGCCACAAATCTCCTGGTGTTCGGGGTGGCTTCTGTAGGGCTGTAAATCTACAATGATTTATCTTATTGGGTTAAACGATTCAGCCCTATTGATTAGCTGGACTTGATCAGATTGCATAGCTGTGGCGGCCGCAAGCTAACAGATAGATGGAAAAAGGTATATCGGGCTAACGACCATTATATTAGATCTAAAATCCTGCCTAATGCAAAAGTATAATTGGATAGCTAGCGACCCT
>NW_017306750.1:1102522-1122734 GCF_000935625.1 Nanorana parkeri | reverse complement strand
TTTTCAGTTGCTGCCACTGTAAGATACCCAGTGCTTCCAAGCAAGGGGAAGCAAGCGACTCAATGCTCAGGCTTGGCGGCAGTTGCTGATCCAGACACAGTGCGGAGGGGGGTGAAGTCACCACTCCCTATAAACACTGACACCACACATTTTTCACTTGCAGCCACAGAACTGCCCAAAACTCGCACCTGAATGGACAAGGTGACAGGGTTTCTTTAAGTTTAAAAAAGAAAATTGTCCTAATTTAGCCTCTCACAACTACGTCCTGTCCAGACAAGGAAAAAAACCTGTATCCCATTGCACTCCTGACCGGATGGAAGCTCAGGTAAAACAGGGCGGGTGCGGCAGTGACAGCAAATGCCTCCGCAAAACACAAGTCCAAACAGGAAGTCACTCGCACTCCAATGCAATGCCAAGTCAATCTTGTTTATTGACTAGAAATAGTGTAGCATTTTACAGCTAGTAAGATTGACTTGCCATTGCATTGGCGTGCGAGTGACTTCCTGTTTGGATCAGTCCAGACAAGGCTCCTAAAATCTAGGCGCCAATGCCAAAAAATGAAGGTCCAAAAACAAAGTGGTTTGATGTGGATTAGCATTTGTAGGCCCATCACGACCACCAATACTTTAATACAGTTCTCTGCCTCCACCTCTAATCTCCATTACAGGGCTAGGAAAACATAAAATGTTGTTATACTTGTTGATGTAAAAAACATTAAAAATGTGCAGTAATTCTACCCCAAATGTGCCATTTATGCAAACATGCCTAAAGGCGTGGTCAAAAAATGCTTAAAGCTCACAGTTCAAACAGCTGTATGAGCTTCTTTGCCACATTTTGCCCCATGTAGGGCTGCCCTATGTGTATGTGCAACAGACTGGCAAAAACACTGCACAGGTTCATATGTGTAGCAAGTGGCCTCAGTTTCCTTTTAACTCTTTTATCTGTGTGGCTGCTGAGGGCCCAACATGCACATTGTGCTAGTTCACTTCATCCTTTAACTCATCAGTGTAGGCGGTCTCACTGTCAGTCTTAAAGTGCCCATACACCTTACGATTATCGTACGATAATCGTATGTGATCGACTTTTCGTACGACAATCGTAACGTGTGAATAGAGTGCCCGACCGATAGTACTGTACAATCGTACGACTTTTGACGGTCAAGCATGTTTGAAAACTTTGGTTGATCGTACGATGTTCGCATGGTTGGTGGCGTTTCCGTCCGTCAAAAGTCGTACGATTAACACTGCGCATGCGCAAACGAAAATAATTGCGGTCAATTACCGCAAGTCGTCCAGGTGTTTTTTTCTAACTACCGCTGATTGAACCTTGCGATAATCGGGGCAGGATGGGGCCGTCGTACGAAAATCGTACGACGGTTCGATCATCGGACGAAAAGTTTCGTCCGATAATCGTAAGGTGTATGGGCACCTTTAGTTGAAATTTCAGTTGGTGTGTAAATGGTGATCAAGGTTCTCTGTGGAGGAGGAGAATGGGTATGATCTGTGTCATGGTGTAATAACCACGGGAAATTTGCAGCGGTGATGTATGTGGACATTCTGTATCACTATGCTAATACATGTTTTGGAAGGAGTCTTGGGAAAAATTCCAAGCTGCAGTGTGTAGCTGCCCTCCCCAATAATGGAAAAATCAGTATGGGATTAGAATTGTCTGAAAATGTGGATATATTGCTGCAGTCATCAATGTAGCGGATTTGGGGGGGGGGAGAAGCTAATTAGAGTAATAGATTGTGTTGGGTGATTTATCATAGATTAGTTATTGATGGTGTTAAGCAACCTTGAAAACAAGTCTTTATCCTGCTCAGTCTATTGCATGGCAGCACATGTACAGGACCTAATAGATGAGCTCATTGTAATTACTCAACCGCATTCTTAAAGCTGAACTCCGGGCAGAAGTCTAAACCAGCTTCAGCAATGACATTGCTCCGCTTCAACAAATATGGTCTTCTTTACTAATGCAACGCTGCAGCCACTGTAAAATCACTAACGGAAACATATATAATAAGCCCCCTTCACACTAGGGTTTCCGAATGTTTTCCACGCATAGGGGGGGGGCACCATTCGAATGGGCTGCCTATGCGCAAAAAGCGCGGGAAAAAGGAGCTTCGTGTGTTTGTCACACGTCCTTGCGCACGCATCTTGCTTGGCGCATTTTGAATGCCATTACCAGTAATTGGCATCACAAGTTTGAAATTACGCATATTCACACGCTACACTAGTGTGATTGCAGGCTAAGTTTTTAGACTGGTAGCATCTGCCTGCTCCTTCCCTTGGCCTCTGGTCCCGTAACATATTGAGGGGAATTTATCAATACTAGAGCAGACAAAATCTGGAGCAGTTGCCCATGGCAACCAATCGGCTTCTCTCTTCAGTCTGTTCACTTAAGATTTGAAAATGAAAGACAGGTGCTGATTGGTTGCCATGCACAGCTGCTCGAGTTTTTGTCTGCTCCAGTTTTGATAAATTCCCCTCGTAGTGTTTTGGGTTTTTTTTTTTTTGGTAATGTGATTACACCACCTCCTGAATGTCGTGAGAGGACCTCGTCATCTCAGCATTACCCCCCGCCCCCCAACACACACACACACTTGTAGCAAGTCCTCTTCTCTGTTAAAAAAATAAGATTACTCTAAATTCCCTGGAAACTTGTATATGTACAATATATGGCTTTAAAGCTGCAGCACCTATCCTTCGCCCACCTACATTTCCTTGGTGAATGATCTCCATCATTCACCGATCACTTCTGTCCCTGAACCGTACTGTCCTTAGACTTCCTCTCACATCTATTGGCTATCTCTGCCATCAACCATTTTGTTCCTGAGCTTTATGTGAAAGAACACATCCCCGGCATCCCTTTAGTCGTGTCTGCAACCAGTCTAACAGTCAGAAGTCTTCATATATAAATTCCTGGCCTGTCACCAAATTAAGGAACAGTATTATTATTATTTTACATAAAACCCAGGAGGGAGATTTTCCTTCACTTCCTGTCCAGCTGATTGAATGTCTGAACTGGAAATGAGGGGAAATCCCCCATATCGCATAAGCCCTCACGGGCAGGGCCCTCCTTACCATCTTGTCTTGAATTTTATTGTAATTGTAATGTCTTCCTTATGTTGTAAAGCGCTGTGCAAACTGTTGGCGCTATATAAATCCTGTATAATAATAGTAACAGCCAAAAACCTGTCCAGGTCTAAGGCTGGGTTCACACCTAGGCGTATTGAATCTGTCGCGCGACCCCGAATGCTACTTGGCTGTATCCCAATGTAAAACGCCCTACAAAACGGCCCAAAGAAGTACATGTACATGTTTGAGCGTAGGCCGTTTTGTAGGGCATTTCAGACGGGCGGAAATACGGAAAGGTGTGAACCAGACCCATAGAAAATGGGATTTTCATGTTTGTACGTTTTGTTGAGCGTTCATAGAGCGTTGAACGCGCGACAAAACGCAAAGGTGTGAACAGGGCCTTAGTTTTTGCTAAAGTTGGCCTTTGATTTTTAGTAACTAGTAATTAGTGATCATTCATTTCAAGCAAAAATATATTTTTCTTTCTTTTAGATCTGCCTGTGCTTGTATAAACTTCCTGGTCCTTTGACAAATTCCCCTCTTCTATTAAATCCTAAAACATATCGAAGGATACAATATCTGTTACAGTGCCGCCTCTCCATATCGTGCGTTTGGGTATACAGATCTCCTAGACTTAATAGAAAGCCACGCTGTTTAGAATGAGTCCATTCATTTTTAATGTTTTTCTCCCTTTGCGCAAGTGGCAAAATTAAAGTCCATTCATCTCTTCCTTTTCCCGTCTACCTTTCAGGGAAATGAAAAGCTTTCTGTGCAACGGCTGACGTACGAGTGAGGGAACGTCCTGCCTCCCTCTGCTCCTTTTACATTGCGTTGCTCTTGTTTCGCATGAATATGTAATATCTGCTGGAATGGGTTCCTGATTGGGAACACGAAAAGCACAGAGTGCTGTGCATTTCTCCGCCGACGTCTGTTATTTGATCACTCGGGTGCTGGGAGATTGTCACACCTAGGTGACAACCGGTTATCGATACCTCTGCTTTGTTTACCTGGTCAGGTGACGCGGCACACTAGTCCTTTGGAATTTAAAGGCCGTTTGTTGAGGACTGGTTTTATTTTGTATGGTTACGGAAGAGTTAGGATTGTCGCTATTAAAGGGAAACTATTTAAAGCTGAACTCCTATTTATTTTGGGCAAACAGCATCAGCCACATAATTCACCTCCTAATAAAGCATATCCCGTGTCCTGCTGGCTGCCAGTTGCTGGAAAAAGTCTTCCTTCATTGATGTTGGCGACCTTCTTCCAGTACTGCAAGGATTAGAGCATGCGACTGTAAATTATCGCAACTTCCTTTCCTGTCCCCTCATCCATTCATTAAAGTCAATGGATAATTACTTTTTTTAAAGGCCTGGTTCACACCTGGGCGTTTTGTAGTGCGTTTGAACGCTCTGCAAAACGCTCAAACACCGAAATCCCATTATTTCTTATGGGTATGGTTCACACCTGGGAGTATTACAGGCCGTATGAACGCGTTACAAAACGCCCTACTCCCAAAGAAGTACAGGAGCTTCTTTCGGGTGTTTTTGTTGCACGTTTCCATTGGGATATAGCCAAGTAGCCCTGGGAAACGTGCGACAAACGCGCATATTCGATACGCCTAGGTGTGAACCCAGCCTTGGAATGCAAGGCAGTCTATGAATGGAGGAGGGCTGATGAAAGATTAGGCAGCCTCTTGTCCATTCACAGAACACCTTACATTAAAAGAAAAAAAATGGTAGGATTTTTAGGAATGGACGAGAAGACCGGACCGGCAAACGGCACGATTCTTCACAGCCGCAGCTCTTAACCCTTGCAGCGATGGAAGATCACTGCAGTGGGGAGAAAGTATCTGCCATGAATGGAGGGAGGATTTTTACAGTAGCTGGCAGCCAGCAGAACATGGTATGCACTTTATTGAAAGTAACCTCCGGTACAGTGTGACCCAAAAAATGATATTGGAGTTCAGCTTTAATGGTTTTTGGTGAGCTGTTTTTTGTTTTTTAACTTTATCTGAAAACTCCAAAAATCCAACTGTGTGTGTATAATAAAAATAATATATATCCAACTGTGTGTGTATAATAAAAATAATATATATATGGGGGGTCCTCCCAACCCCCACTTGTTTCTTACCTCTCTAGTTGTTTCTTTGGAGCAAGATTATACACAGAACTCTATTGGCAGCTTTTATTCCTTAGTATGGATGGCAGTGTGCAGATGAGGGACAAACTAAGGATCAGATTTTGCTTTATAATACAATTAAGCCTTAAGATCATTAACCCTTTGTTAGGGCTGACACTGTTTACATCAAGTTTTCAACTGATGGGATCCAGCAGCACAGTACATACAGGGTTAGGTATGGTAAACATGAACTCTCCATCCCCATCACATAGAAAGGGAATGCCAAGTAAGATTCCGTAGCAGGGATAAAGGTAAGCAGTAAGGAAGGCTATGTGAATGAGAACCTGTAACACATATAAATTAAGTATTAGCCAAATGTGGCTGCAAAAGTTGAAATGCACTTTAAACAGCTTAGAGATGACATACTTTGTGTAGTTATCTGATTTATGTATGAAGTATAACATTGGATCTTTCTGGTCTATAGCATTGTGTAGTATCTGGGATAGGCAGCCAGGGGAGTAGTTTTCCAGCTGGGGAGGAACAAGGAGAGAAGGACTTAGATCCAGTGAGTGAATGGAGGAAGGAAGCTATGGGGGAACAGGGACGTACGTGGGCCAATATGGGCATTCAGCAGTGAGATGGCAACAAACCTAAAGTGAACATATCTCCTTTCAGTGTTTCCTTCATTTGATTAATTTACATCAGTCTGACCTAAATCTGTTCAATGTGTTAATAAATAAAAAGGTTTATAATTTTCTTTAATGGTGTATAGTTATGTATTTTATGGGGGCAGCCATATTTACTAAATATAAATGCAGGCTTTATTTCCTCCCCGGCAGCTTGGTTGTGCTAATGATTATTTTCATACTCGATTAGTTCGTTTTAGTTAGATTTTTTTGATTTAATCGGTTAAAAAAAATTAAATGCTTTTCTTACGTTTATTAAAAAACATAACGTTTACTACAGAATAAAACTGCATGCGCAATGTTTTGCTATCGCACTGCACTGGAACACATGGCATTGCGGTACCGTGTGTTCCAGTGCAGAGAATCACACTGTGGGTGGGAGGCGCATTTGTGGTGCCTTTTGAAATGACTGGCACAGCCACAGCAGAATTTGAGGCCGAAAAATGAAAATTTCTCCCACCTTTTTTATATTTTGTTTCTGTAATAATTGAACTGTAAGCACATGGCGCATGAATAGCTTCAGCCAGGGAATGACGGCTGCCAGTGGCAAGATTCCGCAGATGGCAGCTGAATGTAAATACGGCAGGTAGTGGGCGGGTGCAATAGCCAGCCTGCTATTAGCCATTCAAATTGCAAAACCTAATAGCGGGCTGGCTATTGCACCCGCCCACTGTTTGCTGTGCCCTCCTTCCATGTGGAGGAGAGAGCTAGGGGATCCAGCTAGCTAATCGACTATTCACATTATCAATTAATCGATTAGTTGGTTGCAGCCCTATTGCAAAGTATGAAGTATACACATAGGTGTATAGGTACATTGAGGAAAACCATACATAGCCATCACATATACAGTTATGCATTCATGGTGGTGTACTGTACACAACCATCAAGATTATAAGGATAAAGCCGGATAGAAAAATGGCCATATGGTAACACAGTAATAATTGCAATTATATGCAATATAAATAAATATACCTTCCCTTTAAATATCCCTGGGATTCTTTTTAGCGGCCCTTCTGCTCATGTGATGTGTTCAGGGGCTTACATTATTAAACAAAACAAAAATCTGGAATGATTTCTGAAAACTGGAGCAAGGGAACGTGGTCTGTAGCCACCGGTCAGATTCCATATTTTGTTTTCCCAGGGCAGCTTAGGAATGAAAACAAAAACTTGAATTTGCTTTTTTGCTGCAGGCAAGAGAGCTACCCTTGCTGTATTTTTATTCACTCTGTTTATTAAACATAAATCAATACACATATAAAATGTGTTTTGTATTTAATAAGTATTCATAAAGATATATGTATCCCTAAACACTGCACTGTACAGCAGCTAATGGCAATTTTTTTGCTTGCTATTTATAGGTGATACCTAGGCCACGCCTGTTGTGGTCAACAAGGAACGCTTAAGGAGATGGAAACCCTAAATGAATGGCTTTTAATTTGTTTAAAGTGCAAATGAAATGCCATTTTAGTTTTGGATAGAGTGAAGAGCGATTGGAGCACCTCTCTATTCGTCCTGGTGACCATTATCAATGAAAATGAAAGGAAATCTCAGATTTTGGGTTGCCACTAGAAATCTTTCACTGTGGACACTAGTTCTGGTGACCCCGCTGATCACCAGGAATTTCCTCTCACTTCCTGTTGTGGTTATCGGACAGGAAGTGAAGAATAATATCCCCAATGGGATTTGGTTCTACTTTTACCATAAATTGTATTTCTACTTTTGCAGCCAAATTGGGATAACACTTACTTTATATTTTGTTAATTACTCCCATTTACATTGCATTAGGGCTGCAACCAACGAATTGATCGATAACGAGAATAGTTGTCAACTATTCTCATTATCGATAAGTTAGTTGGATCTCCTAGCTCTCCTCTCCATGCGGGGTGGAGGGCACAGCAAGCAGTGAGCTGATACATTTTGCTGCTGGAGGTGCGTTGCAGTGCCATTAATTTCAATGGCACCCGGCCCAGTCGGCGAGTAATGACCCACCTCCCAGCTTCCTGATTGGCTGGGAAGCCAGCTCGGTGCTGATTGGCTGGGAAGTCGGCTTTCCAGGCAATCGTACAGCTGGCTCGTTGCTGATTGGCTGGGAAGTCGGCTTCCCAGCCAATTAACCAGGATGCGGCTGTTCGGTTGTCTTAATGCTGATTGGCCAGGAAGCAGGATTCCTGGCCAATCGGGAAGCCGGGAGGCAGGTCATTACTTGCAACCCAGCTTCCTGATCACACTGGAAGCTGGCTCTGTGTTCCCCTTCCCCTGACCGGAAGTTCTGGTATCGGGGGAAGGTATCGGAGCATTCGTACTCGCTGAATACTCTGTATTGGCACTAATAGTAGTATTGGTGCATCCCTAGTGACAACTGTGGACGATGCTTGTGTAATGCATGTCGAAACAGTCACTGGTAGTCTCCATGAGAAGCCCACATGTCAGGGTGACAACCTAGGAGCACGTATGGAAGATGGACAGATTGTTGTCATCCTATAACAGGAAGTGCCTGAACAAGGTCCTTCATGGGATCATCACCAAATATTCTTTGAATAAAACCTGCAGATTTAGAAATGACTTTGTAAATTGCACAAGCCTGGTAAAGCTTATATGAGATCTTAGTGATTGGGTTTACAAATGCCTAAAATGTAACAGAAGTTCATAGTTCTAACCACTGCGTACATGTTACATTGTTGTCCATTTATATCCCATTTGATCAGGAAGTTCCTTAAAGGAGAACTATGGGGTTAAGGCTTTTCCCCATAGTTCTCCTTATCGTCACCCTCAGCTCAGTATAACGCGAGCTACAGCTCGCAGTATACTGAGACGCAGCAGCTGAAGCGGATCCCGACAATTATGCCGTGATTGACAGCTGGCTCTGCCTATCTAGAGGCAGAGCCAGCTGTACCCGCCCCCTCCCCCGTCCGTTCCGCCAGTCAGCGCTGGCGGATCGGGGAGGGGGGAATCTAGCCCCTCCCCTGTCAAGGCAGAGAGCTGTGACAGGATCGCGAGGTGAGCGAACCTGGTATGCGTTCGCTCACCTCCCGATCTACGGAGCCGACCTGGGACAGTCTCATTGTCACAGGTCGGCTAGAACTATGAGGTGAGTGAAAAGCACTCACCTCATAGTTCTCCTTTTAAAGAGGAACTTCAGGCAAACCGCTAGACAGATGAAATGCAATGACTGTTTTACTTGGCAGAAGGGTTTCATTCTGGTTGATTCATTCTGTAGAATCAGTCTTGTGGTTCATATACTTTTGTGCAACACAGCCAGACACGTTTCTCATGTAATTCCCAGTTAAGACATTCATCTTAAGCAATTCAGCTTCCTGCGTCTCCTCTCCACCTTCAGCCCCATTACACTGGATTGGATTATTACCATCATCTCTGTCCATTGAGCTCAGTCTAAGGCCTGGTTCACACCTGGACGGTTTACAGCGCGTTCCTACACGTTTCCATTGGTATTCCCGAGTGTGGCTCGGGGTTAACAAAACGGTAACCCCGAGCCACACTCGGGAATACAGCGTACAGATCTTACCTTGTCCCCGATCCCCGCTGTGTCTTCGGCGGCTGCCGACTTCCGTGTTCCGTCCCTTGCGAGTGGCTGCGTCGCAGGGGGCGGAGCCAGCGTAAAGTTTAAAAGTGAAACTAAAAAAAAAATTTAAATAGAGAAAATAAAGGAAAAAAACAAAAACACATTTTCATACCGCCAGTGAAACGCGCGTTTCACCGAACAAAAAAAAACCGAGCTGAAAAACGAGCATAAAAAACCGCTCAGGTGTAGACCCAGCCTAACTTCCAAGATCTCTAGAAATGAAGCGTATGAACGGCAGTGTATTTCTAAACTGGTGGAACAGACGTCTCCCAGTGGACTCCGCTGTACAAGTAGAATAGGTCCACAATGTGCGATCATGCCAGATTATTCACTCCTACATGCTACTTGTGTAGTTAACACCATAGGATGCCATTTGTTCTATTTTCTCAGTGATCGGTTGCTAGTCCTAGATGTTGATCTTGTGTTTCAGCTGCTCAGTATCGTGTAAAGCTGGCCACACACAGATTGTACTTGGTCGTTACCTGCTGAATCGGCTACCATTCGATCTGTGGCCAGTCAACAGAAGTCAATTTTTCAAGCAACTTTTGTTGCTGGAGCCATGTGGGAAATTGTTGTCTTAGCAGTGACTACAGCCAATCAGTCTCAGTCCACTGTTGGAACTGACTGTCGGAATACAGTACCTGGCAGGGGAGTTTCCTCCATCCGTGCTGTTTAGCATGGATTTGGGAACCAAGGGAGTTTTGTCGCTCAGCGTGCAGGGCCAGCTCTACTCTTCAGTTACTGGTGACTTCTGTTGATCTCTCAACTCAGACAGTAAAACTGATCACATTTTATCACAGGTTTATTATCTATCTATGTGAGTTGTAAAGTCCCAGCGTGTCCTCTCTTTTTATGACATCAGCATTGTAATTAGAAATACATAGTAGAGTTGTTTTTCATTATGTAATCAAAGCTTATTAGAAAAATCCCTTTTATGTAGTGAGTGCCGCTTTCCACCTGCCCATCACTGCCAACAACTTCCTGGATTCCCAGTGTGCTTTGCGCCTCTTCCCCTGCTGCTTGATGTGATGCAATCTCCATTCCTCAAGACTACATATCCCATCATGCATTGCTTCCAGCAAGCAATGATGAGGTAACAGTGTGGGAAGTTCAGCTGTTGACTTGCAGTTCAGACGGCAGGCTTAATTAAAGAGGTGAAACCAGGAAGGGCATATTCACAGGGCTGAGTGAAATGGTGTCAGTGCATTGAGGAAGTCCATCCTATGGGCATCTTCAATAAATACGATTAGAAACTTCTAGATCTAGATGGATCTGGTTATTAGGAGTGCAAGAGAAGTTATAGAAATACTGATTTATGTTTTAGTTTTTGATAATAGATACACTTTAATCTAATTCAATATTTTTTATTCAATCACTGTTTTGATACACCCTCTAAAATGATGCATACAGTGAGGGGAATTGATCAAAACTGGAGCAGACAAAATCTGGAGCAGCTTTGCATGGCAACCAATCAGCTTCTCTTTCATTTTCAAACCTTCACTGAACAAACTAAAGAGAGACGCTGATTGGTTGGTTGCCATGGGCAACTGCTCCAGATTGTGTCTGCTCCAGTTTTGATAAATCCCCCCCATTGTGCTTTTTATGTGGGCCTCTGTACATAGTAGATTGTACTGTTGAGTTTGTATTGTGTGGCTTTTGTTAGGCTTTTCGGCCTTCTGTTTTATAATCCATCTAGGTGGGAATATCTGAAGTGAAAACCAGAGAAAAGACTTGGCACGGCGAGGTGACCTGAGACAAGTGAAAAAAACCTCACAAAATACAGAACCTAATATGTTCTACGTGTCTTAATTAGTCTGAGCCCGAGGCGATTCCAAGCAGTGCTTACATTTTCCTTTCGCTCTATTTCAGGAGAAAGCATTTTTAGCACGTGTAAGATATATGGATCTATTCTGTGAACTCAGCCCAGGGAGCAGATGGAGCTGGAAGAGCTCCATCCTAACATTTGGTTGGCCTGATGCAAGCCAGAGAATTTTCCTAGTAATTAGTATGGTTCTTGCATCGTAGATCACTCCCAGAAGGCACTGTGTCTGCACAAGAACCATTCTTGAATTCTTTAGCTGTTGCAGGCTAGCCCTTAGAGCGCATTGTCCACGGACGTCTGTGGTGGCCGCTCTGGGCACCGAACCAACAGCCATGAGACTTTGGTCTGCCCATTTAGCAGACGCGTTTCTCTCGGTGTGTCAGAAAGTAGACAGTCATCGGAAGAGTGGCCGCACCTGCTAAATGAATCTGATGCTTTATGCTCCGGTGATGTCGCACATTTAATGGTTGGACTGTAATTTTTTTATAGGTTAAACAATGGCTTAATTGTGTGTAAAGGCGCATAGTTATTGCATTAGAAAAAAAGATTCTTCATAGGAAAGGTGTCCACGCCATCTTCTCCTGATGAGGGAACAAACATCTCCAGATCGGGTGTCAGGATTTACTATATCAAGGTGCTTGAAGCCCTCACGGGCAGGGCCCTCCTCACCATCTTGCCTTGAATTGTATTGTGATTGTAATGTCTTCCTTATATTGTAAAGCGCTGCGCAAACTGTTGGTGCTATATAAATACTATGTAATAATAACAACCCAGTTGTTGCTCACTAAGGCTGGATTCACACCCAAGAGACACCCATTCAGTGTGTTTTATGCGCATCTTTTTTTGAGTGGCTTTTGCGCGTGTATGTTACGTCGAACGTTTTTGTGAGCAGGTTTATGCACATTCATGTAAATGAGCAAAACGTGTGTAATACGCGTGCAAATAATTGCAGCACACGTTTTCTATTGCGTCTATGGGACAAAACACGCTGAAATCAGCCCCAAAGTAGCTCATGTAGTATTTCCTGCGACAGGCGTATTTCTGCTTGCGATTAAAAGACTGACATGTGCATTGGGGTCATAGACATGAATGGGATTCCTAGTGTTAAGGTGTTTGTCGCACTGAGTGACGCACGACAAACCGCTTAGAGTTTGAAGGGTGCCTAAGGCTTTGTTCACACGTAAAAGTGAAGCGTGACACAACACTTAATACAAGGAATCCCATTCATTTCTATGGCCCCTGTTCACACCTTAGCGTTTCGTCGCACAAAGCTTCCCTTTGAAGTCTATGGGACACAAAAGCGCTATAATCTGCCACTTTTTCTGCTTGCCACAAAACGCACCAATGTGATCAGGGGCCATATCAATGAATGGGATTCCTTGTCTTCAGCGTTTTGTCATGCTTACCTTTTGAGTAATGCCTAGTGGCTTCTGTATGACAAGTAAGCTAAGAACCAGTCAGGATCCTTCGTTCATTTGTAGCTCCACATGGCAGAAATGACAGCCGGGCAGGGAAAAAGGCCTCCTGTCTTTGAATATTCTGGTGCCGGTGACAGCTGTTAAGCAAGATATTTGCCAGAATTCAACCCATCTTTTCCATTAGGCTGGGTTCACACCAGAGTCTGCGCTAAAATGTTCAGTCGCTGGTGTGCGTTTAGAGTCACAGAGCCAATGCTGGTGCATCATACTGTTTACCTTTTTTTTGTTAAAACTTTATTAAAATGTCACAAGATATATGCAAAAAAAGGTTTAATTATACTTTAAGATGGCAGCATGTAAGTTTTCAAACAGAAAAGTTGGTGGCTATGCAGGCCTATTAGAATTGTTGTTAATGGAGTATGCTGGGAGTTGCAGCTGATGAATCCTTCCCATCAGTGCATGCTGGATGTTGTACTTCCCTAGCCCCCCAGACAGTCGGTTATCCCTATGGTTTATAATTGACAAACCCCCCCCTCCCCCTGGAGTCACTGTGCGGCCACCCCAGTGAACCCTGCGGTAGCGGGTGCAGTTGGGATTGCTCAGCCACCTCGGGAACTGACAGGTAAAGTCTTGAGGTTATTTAAAGGTATAGAGAACATCTTGCGCATGGCTAAACCCATCGCTGACTCTCCATATAAATTGCTTTTACATCTCCTTCTCACGCTGATTGCATATGTCATTGTGAATTTCTCCATTAGCTCCCCGTCGCACAGAATATCAAATCATATTTCCATGGCCTCCGGAGGGGCAGAGGCGCCTCAGCAGTGAATATTTAAGAAGCTGTGCTGTAGCTCTCTGTGATCAGTACAACTTCATAATAACCACAGAATATTCCCATTACCCCGGCATATGTCCCACTTGTCATATTAAAGAGCTTTTTTTTTTATTTTAAGGGAGGCTTCTTTAACTGTGCCTGGATTACACATATCGGAAAATATTTCTATTCACGTCTCCTGGCCTGGAAAAATTTGTATTTAGCGCCTGTGTCTTCTCCATTCTTCCATCATGATTTTGCTGACAGGGGTGTCCGTTCACAAAGTTGAGAGGGTTGTGTTATTAATTGATAATTTAGTTGCTAAAATGTTTTGTTCCCTTTCCTGATTATTATTATTGTGATTAATATTCTCATAAATATTATTATTGTGATTATTATTTATATTCTCATTATTATTGTGATTATTAAAATTCTCATACATATTATTAATATTGTGATTATTAATATTCTCATAAATAATATTAATGTGATTATTAATATTCTCATACATATTATTATTATTATTGTGATTATTATTAATCTCATAAATATTACTGTGATTTATTATTATGGATTTATATAATGTCAATAGTTTGCACAGATCTTTACAACAGAGCACTATTGCTTTTCAAGAGGTTCTTCTTTTTTCCATATATCAATATTTTTATTCTCATGGATCAATATTCTTGTCCTCACTTAATACTAAATTTGCAATGTTTTTTTTTTAGCACAAATGCGTTTCATTTCAAATCAATGATTTACATGTAGACAGTTAGTATCTGATGGGGCTATGCCGATATTGACGATGCCAATGGGGCGACTTCTCTGTAATTATTATAATCATGATCAATGTCAATGGACGGGAGGGGAAAGGGGTAGCTGTAGGCAAACCTAATGCCTTGCCTAGGGCACCATTTGCTTTAAGCTGGCCATACACTGCTCTAATTTAGGCAGAGCTGAATTTCAACCAGTGCGTGGCTCCGTTGTCAATCCTCCCATTTAAAAAAAAAAAAAGATGAGGCGATCGAAAACTCAGTTAATATGCCAATCGGGTCATTGTTCGGGCATTCTGACAGCGGCACACCCAATGAAGTACTATATCCCGGCATGAGGGATTCCCTCATCCATGCGGTTTGGCATGCATTGGGGAATCCAATGTCTTTTCTGGTTCAGCCCATGGGACTCAACGAGAACAAAACGGTCCGTGTATGGCAAGCTTTAATCCATCTCGAGTTGTCTTTCTAAGGCTAGGTTTTCGATAGCGTGAATGTTCAATGAAAACCCACGTGGTTATCGCGCGGTATTAAATGCATAGAGATGTCTATGGGACCCAAACTGTGCGACATCCGCCCGGAAAATCGCTCCTGCACCTTTTTCGCACAACAAACCGCAAAGGTGTGCACAGACTCCATTAACTTCAATGTGAATCTGTGTTTTGCGCGATATCGCCTAGGTGTGCACCTAGACTCAACCAGGAAAGATGCATCTTGTGGTGCAAGTAAAGCTTTCTATGCTCTGCACCAGCACAATATGTCCTTGTACTGTTGTGGAGGGGGTTTGTACAGCGGTACGTCTCTTTATGCAACCCCCCCAATCCTATGCGGTCTCTTTCCCTCTAAGCTTGCCTGAATATGAATCGGCTGTAATGTTTATCTTGCTTTCCGTGTGTGCAGTCAGTAAAATGCAAGATGTTAAATAATTGAATGGCTGTGTATGGTATTAATACACTCTGCTTGAGACACGGACCCCAGTGAGTGTAATTGAAAGATCCTTGCTTTGTGGCAGTCAAGCGTATTCAATTCCTTTTGCATTCCCCCTGCTAGGTGGAGGCCAGTCACCCAGAACAGCCTGCGAATATTATGCAGAAAATCCCAAATTTATTGGCACTTCATGAATGTAATCCGCCGTCTTTTTCCCGGCGACATTGGTTAAACGCTAATTATCAGCTCGCTGATAGTTGATACGCATTAACTGTGATTGTTTGCTAAATGGCTCGGGGAAGGGGAGGACGGGAATATCGTTCCGAAACCGCTATATTGTTTTAAATGACAAATTCGTTATTGTATCGACCGCGCCGCACGATTAGAAGGTGTTTGTGATGATTGTGCGCAAACAAATGCAGCCTGGTGTTTGGTTAGAGTCTGATTTATACCGGCTGCAATGTTTCCACTTGTAAAATATTCACCGTGCATTCTTCTTCAGCTCGATGTTTTTGGCGGTCAGAGTACCACTATATACAATGCCACCACCCTAATGTCATTGGAACGGCCAGTTGTGCTTAGTACAGCTCATGATAGCTTTTGGAAACGAGTACCTGCATCTGAGAATCTGATGACTGGCATATTGTAATGTTCCCACATGACTGAAGTGTGGACCTGGCAATTCAGGCAAGGCTGTATTGCCACCGTAGATGCCCAGTAGTGATGCGTGGGGGCTAGCTGCAAACCCAGTTTGCCCAAGCCCATGCAAAACTGTCATTAGCACACCCCCTCCTCCTAGCCCAATCAGTTGTGGCAGGGGCATCTCCCACCCCTTGCTGTGTGAAAGGGAATGCTGCAACCGCAACTGATTGGGCCGGGACCCCCTCCTGGTCCCCCCGTGTGCCAATGACGGTCCTGTGTGGGCTTGGTTGACCCTGATTAACAGCAAGTTCTTGCACATCACTGATCCCAAGCTATGCAAGAACCCAAAGTGGTTCAGTTGCATTTTCTGGTACTGAAATGTGCCCTGAGCCTCACCATGGGGCATATCCAGATGGCATAGAAAGTTAACTGTTAGGAAAGAGCTTTAACACTAAACATCATATGATTGATCACAGACACTGTATGCATTCTGGGAAATTTCTCAAAAGTACCTGCCAGTAAAGTGAGCCTAAAAGAAGCGGGTGATGAGGAAGGTGCCCTGCATTCCCTGACAAATCCGGTCGTACAAAAAAAATGCACTTCCTGGAAAAAGTTAGAAATTTGAGATACCCCTCAAAAGAAGAATACTTTAATTAACCCTTGCAGTGGGGCTACCCTCCACTGCAAGGGATAATTGCTCGTTTTGGTCTAGGGCATACTCATCCGAACCGCTGAGCTGGTCCCTGAAGCCTTGTCACCTCCTACACTGCTGTTCCTCAGCGTCTTGTGTTCTATACACGGAGTATAGGACGTGGTGATTCACGGGACCCTGGACCGCTGCAGTGGAGGGGAGAGTGAGGCTGGAAGGACTAAGACCAATCCAGCTCGGATGACTGGCTGAGTAACTTTTTTCCCAAAAACGAGCAGTTGACCCAGTTAATAAACGTTTATCCCGGAGTTCTTCTTTAAAGGGAACCTGTCTTGATGACTGTTGCGTTATGTGAGCCGTGAGACATTATGAATGGTGTTATGTCTGCCTAGGATATAGCAACATTTCCTGTAGTAGAGAGCAGAAAGATGACTTAGGCTGTTGCTGCTTTCTCTCTGCCCAATGGGAGGCACGGGGCGGGGAGGTGACATAGCTGTGTTGCCTAACTTCAGCAGAGAAAGGTCAGGTGACCAAGCTGGCTCAGCGCTGTGCAAATCTCACGAGTGAATTGCAAAACATTTAGCGCACAAGGGTAGACAAATTCCATCTTGCTTCTGGGAGTCATTGTCTGTGGCCGTCAATCTTGCAATGCCTCATGGGATTTGTAGTTCCACTACAGCTGGAGTGCCGGAGTTGCCTACCCCTGATTTAGCAGCTAAGACCGCTCCAATTATATCCATTGAAAATATTTATCTGTTTACCGGATAATTTGAGCAGCTGCAGTTATTCACATACTGTGGGATCTAAAACCGCCAAAAAGATTTATCTTTGATCATGTTTAAAAAAAAATTAAATAAATGTAGTGCAGCACAAACCAGATGAATCCAGGACAGAAGTATTGTAGAATTCATGTATCAATTGTCCTTTCCGGTCCCGGAAAACTTTTCTTTCTTGTTACCATACGAAGGCGTTCAAGTACAACATTGCCATTCAACAAACGCTCCAAAAAACCAAAGTGTTGTCTGTTTCTGGTACACAAATGGAAGATTTGCCTCGGGCGCGTTCCATCTAGGAATAAAGATTTGTTGTGGGTGGCTGTGGTGTACTGTCAGCGAGTCGCTGTACGTTGTGAATGCACGGGTTGTCACGTCAAGATATTTGATAGACTCCTACAGGTCTGCGTGCACCGTGGGCTTGAAAAGGAACTTTTGTTTACGCCGAGATTAGCGGGGATTGCAGGAATTGTTTTATACGAGCGTTCACCGCTACATAATGCTCGCTTTATGTAAACGCACAATACATGGTAATGAAGGTGTGTGTCAATTGCCTTCTTGACCTTAGAAGTTCAAAATGGAAACGTTGAACACGTGCAAAAGTTTAGATTCAATTTTTTTCTTTTGTGCTGCGTCTATGAAATGTTAAAGAGTTGGCTGGTATGTGTGGAAAATGGTTTTCCTGCTTTGTTGCTGCACATTGGAGGATTTTTGGAGGTCGGCAGCAGTCATCATTATTAAGACAACTTTGATCAGAGAAGATGCCCAGCCAGACTTCAAAAAGAGCTCCGAGCATTGTAAAATCTTTCCCTTGTAATGGGGCTACCCCTACACAAGAAGGGTTAAGTGCCTGCTCTTCTCTAGGGCAGCCACTGAACCCCGGGGTGCCTTCCGGGCCTTCTCAGGGGTGCCTCAAAATATTTGCACTGTCATGCCTTTCCATGTTGCAGGTGGGCCAGCCACGAACATCATGTAAATGAATTACCTTAATCCAGGCCTGCTCTGCCTTCTGCCCTCTGCCATGCTGGTACAGCTCCTCATGTGATCATAGGACTCTGATGAGAAGGGGATCTTCTAATATAAAGAGGGATCCTCATGTGACATGGCAGGACTCTGGTATGAAAAGGGCTGATGTGAAGGGGGAAACCCCACTTTTGTTTGTGGTCTGCTTTTAAAATCCATACCGGACCCCTATCCTGGATACGTTTCTGGTATGGATTTTGAAGGGGGCAGCACATTGTTTTTTACTTTTTGTTTTTACATTTTTGACTGGGGGTGCTTCCTGATTTTACGCACTTTTAAAGGGTGCTGTGACTGAATGAAGGTTGAGAAACGCTGCTCTAGGAGATGGAATAAAAAAAAGATACTCGCCTGATCGTTGGTCTGGCGGTGATCGGCACTCGCCTCTCTTCCACTCCACCTCCGGCTTTCCCGCTGTGTCTGCACATCTAATGCAAGTCAATGGACCTGCATTAGATGTGATGACGTCAGCGGTCCTTAGACTCAGGAGAGAAGAGGTTACGGGCACCAGATTATTATTATTATACAGGATTTATAGAGCGCCAACAGTTTGCTCAGCGCTTTACAATATAAGGAAGACATTACAATAGAATTACAGACAAGATGGTAAGGGGGGCCCTGCCCCTGAGGGCTTACAATCTAAAAGGGAGGGGCAAGTGATACATGAGGAGCTAGCCATGTGGAGATGAATTGTTTGAGAACCTGATGGTGATGATCAGGTGAGTGTATCTGCTTTATTCCATCCCCTGAGAAAAACGAGCACTTAACGCTCACAGCGCAGGGAAAGTTATTAATTCCTGGATGTCTTCTCTCATGTTGGATGGAGTGGAGAACGGTTCTATTCCCAGCCAGACCAGTCACTGTTGGGAGATTTTCCTTCACTGTTGTGTCACCAGGGCAGGAAGTGAGTGGGATCTCCTTCATGGAAACTAAAGCTGGCCATACACTGGCAGGTTTTCAAACGAACAATTTCATCTGAAAAATCTCATCAGAACAGAAGTGATGCCATCAGAGACGTGTTGAATGTCGTTCAAAATTTAGTTTGACTTTAACATTCAATTTGGAAGGAAAGCAGTTTCTCGAACGAAAAATCACATTCACTGTGTTAGATTTGTATTCATGAAAAAAAAAAATATCCATCCTGCTATTTTTTATTTTTTTTCACTATGGCCAAAAACAATCATTGAATTAACCCCACTGACTATCAGAAAACCATTCTACTGGTGCATTGCCAGGTTTAGACAACCAATAGCTGCACTTGTATTAGGGGTTAGTACCTCTGTCGGGTTTTAGTGGCTGCCTGTGTCCCTTTTTGTAGGTTCCTTCCTGTTGTCACTAGAACTAGAAGTGGGGCAACATCTCTCTAAAGTTATAAGGCAGAAATAAAGCCTGAGTAAAGTTTTAACACTTCTTTATTCTATTGAAAAGAAAAAAAATACTTGAAATACTTTTTAACTTTTCTCTCACCTTCTGTCGGTATGTTCCGCACATGCGCACTGCAGCACACTTGATTGGCTGCTGGTGCTTCCCCTTCTTTCCAGGAGGTAAGAGGAGGTGGATATCAACATAGACCCCAGTCCTTATGATAGTTGTAAATAAAATGTAAACCAACGGAGGACAAATTAATATGGAATGCTGGAGCCAGGATTGTTTTTTAGCAGCCAGCTCAACTGACAACTAGAGAAAACCTCTAAAGTTAGGGGCCATCTTTAAATTTTAAGGAACATTGGCTATGCGGCTCCTGGGATTGGCCCAGCCCAAATTTAAATGACTACACATCAGAATGAAATGGCGTTTGCCTGGCGGTCGGCTTTGATGCAAATTGGCAGAAAAAGTAAAATATAATATAAATGATTCCTCTACCAAGTTGAGGGTTTTGTATATTCCTATAATAGTTATAAAAATGTATTTTTATA
>NW_017306750.1:1093147-1102464 GCF_000935625.1 Nanorana parkeri | reverse complement strand
CTGAGCGGACACGAGATGTGGTGCGGAGGAGCCTGCAGTTATAAAACTAGGTTAATGCATTGATTGAATATCTGCTGCCTGCAGGTGTGTTGGAGGCTGTTTAACCCCTGCTGCTCGCCTCTTTTTGCTTCTCTGCTACTTTATACTTATTTCGACAAGCTACGGGTTTGTGTGTGTATTAAAAAAAAAAACTAGTTTAGCCAAATGGTTTCTGTGGCCGAGGTCCTGCTGATAAGCAAGTCCTGACCCCGTGGTGTATTGCATGAAGGTAGCATCCTCTTTTGTGTCGTTTGACTCCGACCTCGGCTAATCAGAAGCTGTCCGGTGGTTTACATTTCAGTATTTTAGGTTTTTATTTGATGAAAGTCCAGATGAATCCGTGGCGCAAAAAAAAAGGCATTTTTAATCTAATTGATAGCAGCTTCATGTTCGGGAGGGGGGCTTTTTCCCCCCATAAAGCCTTTGATTGACAGTCTATGCATTCCCTGGGGGTAGTGTGTTTGTGTGTTTTTTTTGTTTTAACCAGCTCTGTTTAAATTAGTGTATTTAAAGCCAAACTCATCTTTTAGCTTTAAAGCCCATTTCCACCTTTTGTAAGTGATTAGCATTTATTGTGGTAATGTCAAGGTGCAGAGATTATTTCCTAATTTTTTTTATGGACTTTAAAGTAGGCCTGAGCCCTACAAATGGAAAATTTTCTCCACAGGAAACTGTCTGAAACTGGGGTGGGATTGCAAAGCAGCTCACCTCCTCCCTGTGAGTACTTTGTAACAAAATCACTGCACATCAGCTCTGGTTTTCCAGGTCACAATACACTGTCCATGGGGGTTGCCACTATGAATACTAATGAATAGCGAGTGGGAGGGAGAGCTCAGAGAGAGAGTGTTAATTTACAGAGGCAGCCATTTCAAAAGAAGCCATAAGGAGATGGAGGACAAAAAAAGTTAGTTTCTGTGTTCATCTACAGCAGCTGCATATGTCTGCTTCATGTGCACTCGGTGTACATTGCTGGCAAATGCTTTTTTTTTAAATTACCTCCACAAAGGTGGAAATGGGCTTTAAATAGAGTTGGGAACTGATTTACTATACCACTGTATAAATGTGCATGCCAACGAGTTGTAAGAGGGTTTGCCTTTGTGCCAGCAGATAAAGTAATTCTCTCTAGAGAACTCCTGCCCCTTCTGTGTCATAGCAGATGTGTTTCAGAATAGTATTTGTCTTTCACAAAGCCAGGCCTCCCTATCTCGGGTATCCATTAATTTTATGCCATGTCTGTCAGATGAGCTGAAGTTGCTGTTTGTGGATGACAGATCTCCTTTAACTCCATTGTCTGTTTTTTCTCAAATATGCTGCTGGAAAGCGTTGCCATATAAATTCCATAGGTTTTATTGCAGCAGTGTTTGTGTGGAACCTTTCTGTACCAAGCCCGGTTTTTGTTTTTCCTTTCACTGCTCTCCGTAATCTCTTAAGTTAGATCCGCTGTCCAGAAACATTTTCTTTCCTTCACTTAGAAGAAAAAGTGAACTTTTAGCCGAAATGCACTCATTCTTTTTATTCTTTTTGTTCCCCCCCCTCTCCTGACTATGGAGATCTGAGGGGTGCTGCTCCACTGTTTTTTTTTTTTTCCCCCACTGCAAGTCTCCCTCTCCTGGCTGGAAACTGGCTCTGTAGAAATCTATGGGGATGTAATGTGCATGTGCAGCCAGCAGAGGGAGCATTAATGTGCTGGATGTAAACAATACTGAATTGCCAGATCTCAGTAAGTACAGATCTGTGTAGGTCGGGGAGGTGGGACAAAAAATAAATGCACTTGGTTTTAAAGTACACTTATCCTTTAATGTGGGATTATCAGTGGGGCACAAGCCAGCTTTATCAGATTACTTAAGCATTTGGGGTTAAAAACTACCAATTTTCTTGCCACAAGTAGGAATATGTATAGGCCGCACAGGTCACATGGTGTCTGGTTTCCAGTGGCATGATAGGTGTTTGTCATTTAGAGACTGCGAAGACTCTGTCTTTAGGTAGATAAACCCTTAAGTATCACCTGGGCTTGTGAAGGTGACTTTTGTAGCACTTACAGAGTTAATGTTTCTGTGCTCAGAGTTCAGCTTTAAACAATAAGTTGCACTGATGAGGTTTGCAGCAAATAATCTCACCTTCAGGTGTGGGGAAAAAAAATGATACTAAAAATTAAAAAGACAAAACTTTAACATGACCTCCTAAGCCTTTCTTGTGATCGAGTTAGGAGGCGGGGGGCCTGGATCCAGTCTCAGGCTGTAGTTTTCAGAGGCCAGAGAGCAAGCTTTTGCGCCATTAGGCATGGCACTGAGGTGTTCCTCCTACTGAGACTGATATAATGCCACGGGAGAACATTAATCGCGGGTGAGCGTGCATGGCCCTTTCCACCACTTCAGTAGACGGAGTGCCTCGTTCTGCTGATCGGGCTGACCCCGCTATCAGAATTAAAGAAATGACACTTTGATAGAAAAGGATATTACTGGGAAGGAGCAACCTGGCAGGACTATTAGTTGGGAACATGTCACTCAGGATGACAGAGGGAGACCGGTATTACAGCGGAGGCCCAATTATCCTCTTACAAGTGCTGGGGATGCGGGGGGAATTTTTCATCCCAGTCTCTCAGTGGGAGACTAAAGAAGCGAGGCTTGCGATTGTTCTGTTTCTATTCCCCCCTCATCCCATGGTAAGCAGGCAGGGAAGTAGCAACACTGCCGGGATTATTTAAGAAAGGAAAGAGTAATAGGAAAAGAACGGTGAGCCATGGCAACTAGAGGAGTCCTATGTGGTCTGGCCGGAGCTGGATCAAATTCTATTGGCAGCCCTTTGTGGTTATCTACGTAAATACAGTAATTGCCTTTGTGTATTAATTGTATGCAACTTTATGTACAGAACATTGAGTGCCTTAGTGGTGTTTGAAATCAGCGGCCCAATTAGGGTTGCCTCCTGTCCCGGATACACCTGGACAGTGCAGGTTTTGAGTCTTGTATGTGCTGTTTCCGAGTTTCAGGCCAGGTGAATCTGGGACAGGTGGCAACCCTAGGCCCAATGCTTCAAGAGTGCTGAGTACCTGCAGAACAAGAGCATCCCATTCAAGTCTATGGGGCATTATTGTGCAGGAACAGTAGAGAACTTGTCTTTTGGCAAAGATACCATCTCATGTATTTTCTCAGCCATGTGTGAGTGTATATTAGTTGGGCGTTCAAAAAAAAAAAGAGTTTGTGAATGTTACTATTGTTTCTTCATGCGTTTAAAGAACAAGTACACTTTTAGACAAACTGTACATATCCTGTTTGCCTTGTGCCCTGACCTAAATCATGCCAGTTTTGCCCCTCGCAAATCTATATTTACCAAGATCTGGGGGGCGTTGCTTTGCAGGTTGTTGACATCCAGTGCTGCATCCCAACTGGGAGATGGCCCATAGAAGTCTATGGGGCTATAATGTGTAGGTGCGGCCAATGGTGGAAGGAGCGATTTGATGCTGGATGTAAACAATAGCGGATCTGTGCCATTTAGGATTTTGTACAGATCTGCAGAGGGACGGGGGGTGGGGGGTTATTCGTTTAGGTCAGGGGTGGGGGTAAAAAAGGATAAGTGCACTTATCCTTATCCATCGATCCATCGATCTATCTAGCCATCTTTACATTTTAAGACAAAGTGTCAGACATTGACATTAAAATACATAACCATGGGCCCTTTCCATTAGCCTCTTTGTTTGGGCATTGTCTATTTCCGGCAGCACACCATGATGCGCTTAGCATCAGTCTGCAGGGTTTTATCACACACAAAGCCGTGAGTTGTTTAAAATGATCGCTGTCTGCAGAATGCTGCCTTTTATTAAGCCAATGATGGGCTTTTGACCTGTGAATAGTACCAATAGCTAATTAAAAAATTATTAGGCTCATTAGTCATTGGTAAATGAGTTCCCATGCCTTCTAGCGATTGGAACGCCCTGCAGTTATTACATCTCATCGTTCACACATTTCCATCATAAACACCAGCCAGGATGTTATCAGCAGTTAGAGTTGCATTCTCCTCGTTTTATGAGAGAGAGTATTTCAGGAATGTAGAGATTTTCCTTTTGCGTGTTCCTGGAAAGCAAGCCGTGATGACAGAGGTATGTACACTGCCCTTGCTGACCTCTGCTTTAGAAAACGTTGTGTACCTGGCTGTCATGCTGATCTCATGGCTGACTTGTGACAAGCAGCAGAGAGCCGAGATTTTACCTGATTAGCGCAGAGCTTATTTTTACTTTGTATAGCAGCCCATGGTATTTCCCTGATGCTGGCTGACTTTTTTAAATGCATTGCGTAGTATTGTAGGTTTTTTCTTTATTATGGTCAGAGCTAAAACAAAATCACCAAAATATTTTCATTTTTCTAGTCATATAAATATGTAATATGCAGTTGAATATTTTGTATTTCCACACAACATGCAGAGTTGTAGGCTCATTTTCACTTGGTTTCTGGTCTACACTTTGCTGCTCTGTTGAGAGTAAAAATCCTGTTCACGGGGCTCAGTAGCTCAAACACACACCACCACTACACGAATGAGTCTGAGCAGTGATGCCTATCTGTTCCTCCCTCCTTTTACCTCCCTCCTCTCTCTCCTTTCTATTCTCTCAGTCTCCCTCCCTTTTCTTCCTAGTCTGCCTCCCTTCACTTCCTCGTCTCCCCTCCCTCCTCTTCCTCGTCTCCCCTCCCTCCTCTCTCTCCTTTCTATTCTCTCAGTCTCCCTCCCTTTTCTTCCTAGTCTCCCTCCCTTCACTTCCTAGTCTCCCTCCCTTCACTTCCTAGTCTCCTTTCCTTCACTTCCTAGTCTCCCTCCCTTCACTTCCTAGTCTCCCTCCCTCCTCTTCCTCGTCTCCCCTCCCTCCTCTTCCTCGTCTCCCCTCCCTCCTCTTCCTCGTCTCCCCTCCCTCCTCTTACTCTTCTCCTTTTTACTCTTCTCCCTCTTACTCTTCTCCTTTTTACTCTTCTCCCTCTTACTCTTCTCCCTCCCTCCTTTCTCTTCTCCCTCCTCTCCCTCCCTCCTCTCCCTCCCTCCTTTCTCTTCTCCCTCCCTCTTTCTCTTCTCCCTCCTCTCTCTCTCTCTCTCTTTCCCCCTCTCCCTCTTCCTCTCTCCTATCTACCTTGTCAGATGGGATCATGCATTCAGTTGGAGAGAACCAGTCTGAAGGCAAACAGCTCCTTTTTGTGCTCTCACTCTAGAAAACCCATAATGCTCTGTAAGACCCGTGGCATAAAATGTCTAAAATGTAATTAGTAAATTCTTTTTTTAAAAAACAAACAATTGTGTTTTAAAACTTTTTAAAACTGTATAAAAAAGTAAAATAAGTTGGACCCAAATACAATATAGTTTCCCTTTAACCGTATGATTGCCAATTATGTGTCCCACATGACAATCAAAGCGTTAAAACATGCTCACGGCTTGCAGCCGTCAACTTTGGGTTTTTGTGTGTCCTTGGTTTTGGGCCTTTTGGTAGAAGCTGCACCAAATCCGATAGAGTCCGCCTTATTTTCTGACTTTCCTCCCCAGCCTTACTGTTCCGGCACCACCACTTTCGCCTAATAGATTTCAATCATGGCGGTTCAGCACCACGTGTGGGTGTTTCGTGATTATGTGTCGGTGATTGTCATTGGGCCTAAAATAAGGTATGTAATGAAAACAGGTTTTATTAAAACATTTCATTCGGAGGTTGATTGGGGGGGGGATCCAGCGATGGCAAACAGAATCATATTAAACTTCAGCTTTAAAAAATATGGAACCTTTGTTTAAACAATAGTATCTTCGCACAGTCTATTTGTGGAATGGAGAGTATTTCGGAGCACCGCTCAGTCCGTTTTCTCCAAATTAAGCCTTGCTCTGGCTTCTTGACTCAGCATGAGGAAAGGCTGCTGTTAGTCATTCTTTCCAGGATCCACCAAGAGATTTCTTAGTCTACGTCAGCTCCAGAACATCCACACTTATAATGACCATGTGGCTCCGCTTAGTGCAGGGAGTGAGGAAACCCCGGGACGCAGCACTGGAAGCCTTCAGCAATGTGGAGGCTCTGGGGGCCCTGGACCCTGGATGATGGTCGAGAAAGGGACAACGAGTCATTCGGAGTACATGCCGAGCAGAAAAGCTCTGTGCATGTAGATGAGCAAACGGATAACGTGTGTACGTGTGTGTGTACGTGTGTGTGTATGTGTATATATGGATATATATAGCATATATATATCTATATAGCTTATATGTTTTCTTTTGTACTTATTGCTGCGAGTTGCATGTTGTTGAGCAGCATTTATCTGTTCATTTGAGTACATTTGCTCATTCGTGGACATCGGCATTGCCGGTTTTAGAATTGTTAACGGAGGGAGAAAAAAAAAGACCTTTTTAATTAACCTCTCTCCCCTCATGAAAGCATTTTCTTAAAGGCACGTTGTTAATTCTTTTTGTGTGATGCTGTTTCAATCCGCTGTAAGGTTCTAGGCCACTGCATAGCATAAGGGTTAATTAGAAAGCCTGGTAGTAAGTATTGCTGGGTTCTGAGTAGCTGGCAGTGCTCACATTGACTTTCGAGTGCCTGTGACTCCATGCACTTCGCTCTGCCCTTCCCATGATCCTTTGCCTGATGTTCAAAGGCTGGCTTCTCTGATGCACGGCATTGGCAGATCCACTGTCTGACAGTACAGTTCAATTGCACATTTCCTGCATGATCTTCTTTAGATTTACCAATGACTGTGTGGTACAAAGGCCTACTTAAGTGTCACAAAACTCCCAATCTTACAAAATGTTATAAATCACACTTTCATTGAAACTTAGAAAATAATATGAAATTCCATTTTTATTTTTGCCCTTACTGCACTCCCTATTCCAGCTCTTTAACTTTCAGGGAGTACAAGCAATGGCCATGAATTGTGAACACACTTACCGTTCTACTCAAACTTCCACGCCCAAGGCTAATTGCGCCAGTGATCATGGTGTACATGTGACCCTAATGTAATTCATACAGGTACCTCCCACAAGTTGATTAATGGGCGGTTTACTGTCCTTTTACCTGCTGGCCCTGGCTGTGTCGGCACTTAATTATGTAGACTATCTCTGGAAATCACTGACAGCCCGTTCACATTGAGCGGTTCGTAAATCGCGCGTTTGTTGCGCGATTTGCATTTTGCGCGATATCGCGCAAATGCTTGCATTGAGCAAGCTTGAATCGCTGCTAAATCCGCTCCAAAAAGGGTCCTGCTGTAGTGACACACGACCCGCGACAGCAGGACCCTTTGCCCCATTGAGAAGCATTGGAGAGCGATATCGCGCGGTAAATTGTCGCGATATTGCGGGAATTACCGCGCGATAAATCGCTCAATGTGAACGGGGTCTCAGAGGGGTGGCTACACTCCCACAGATCGAACATAGCCACTCTCCTTAAGAAAGTTGGTGTAGGGGAGAATTCATTTTTTATGTGTGCTGTCCTACGCTGCTAGCGTATGGAGGGGAGCTATTTAGATATATATTTTAATTGGGTTTAGGGACACTTTTTAAATCATCTTTTTAATATAGGCTACTGATGGCTCAAAGGTTCCCTAAGATGCCACGACATGCCTTTTTATTTCTTATCTTCCTCCACACCCCTTTCAGAGCACCATTGAAACCCTCCCAGGATTCTATGCAAATATGGACTTTCTGGAAGGGTGTAAGCACATCACTTGCATATGATTATTTTCATGTATGACAATTGTTTGCTCGGGCACAGATTGGTGGTAGGGGATGTGACTGTTTTCCCCATACCTGGAAGTTCAGGTTCTCAATCGACTCTGGAAGCTGGGGGAGGTTGTCAGAAGGACAAATGAAAGAGGTCTTCCATCACTATGTATCATTTGGCACCAGCATCAGGAATGCTAATGTGTCATGGGCCAAACACGTCAGCCACAAGATGGAGAGGGCAGAGAGAACAGTCACTGTTGCAATGTCGTTATTGGCTCAATGGCCAAGCAAGTGAGGTGACGCTCCCTCACTAGTGAGCAAGATTCATTAAAGGAGAACTATGGGGTCAGGGCTTTTCCAGAGAAATCCATGCAGGGAGCCGTGAGTGACAGTCACGACTCTCTGCAAGGATAGATGAGAAGTGAGCGAGCGACGCAAACTACTGAGCCGACCTATGACAGTTTCATTGTCACAGGTCGGCTCAGATTAAAATCACTCGCCTCATAATTCTCCTTTAACATCTCAACCAGAGAAGCCAAATAAGTGAGCCGACGCTCCCTCACTTGTGAGCGAGATTTATCAACTTCTCGGCCAGCGAAGGACGCAACACCTTCGGAGTAGAGTACACTCCTTATAGCGATCCTGATTCTGGTGGCAATTTGCCACCATCCGGATCATTAGGAGAGCAGAGAGGACACTTGCCTAGACTAATAGTGCTGCTCCTATTGCTGGATTCCATCATTGCCCGATCATTTCTCCATCTCTGGAGAACGAGGTTCTACAACGTGATGGCTATTGAGGGAGAGATGCTCTCTTTAGTGATTCTGGTGCTGGTGTCAGGGTCGTTGGTGTGACCTTGCCACTTTGTACTTTAATTTGACTGTGGAAGTCAATGACTTGAAAACGTCAAACTTTTATCTGCACAAATTTGAGTCGCAAAAAGCGCATAAATGATATATAAATAGTTTAATAATCACTCTGTGTTCTGCTGTTTTTGGTGAAGAAAAATGTGTACCTGGAAGTCAAGGAGAACAAGTCTATGGATTTGTATCTTGTTAACGGCCACATGAGGAACAGGCCTAAAGCTGCCTTGTCACCACAGAGCGCAGAGTAAGACATGATGGAGTTGGGTACGTGGCCCGAGTGCTCATCCTTAACCTCCCTCTTGTCATACACTCTCCCATGCTGTGACACGTCTCAGCACCCGCTGCACAGAGACGGAAGCCATCTAGCATGTTCTGATTATCTTGTCACAAAACAAAGGTCCTCGCAAAGTAGGCGCAATTGAAGAATTTGACTTCAGGTGCCGAAACAAGGCCTGGGGAGCCGCGGCAACATTAACGTATGATGCACATAACGCGCGTCTTTGTTAGCAAGATTTATAGGCCTCATAGGAGCGCAGTAATCATAGCTAGGCGAGTCCTGGACCGGCTTCCTGCATCGCCGTATTCATGGACCTCTCAAGTGGAATGACTCAGAAATGCCTTTTTTTATCATTTATTTCCCCACAGAAGATCTTGTTTTCCAAGCAAATGTTCGTCTTGTTTGCAAAGACAATTAAATGGCAATAAATATTTAACATGCTTTACAAAAAAAAAAAAAAAGACAAAAAA
>NW_017306750.1:1091835-1092339 GCF_000935625.1 Nanorana parkeri | reverse complement strand
AACAGTTTGCTGTCTCATTTGTCTAATAAGTCATTTTGCAAGTGTTGGATAGAGAGCGAGATACTGAACAGACTTATCTGTTTACTCTCATTTGTATGTATTTATACAAAGCCTATGTGAATTTAAAAAGAACTCTTCATTCAGCTTTTAAACTAGCAAGTGATAAATATAGCAAAACATAGCCAGTTAAAGTGGATTTGGCATCGGATATTTTTTATATTAAGTGCAGGTATTAATTACCGCCTAAAGAGCTGACGGTACCCCCACCGGACCCCCCCTTCCCCCGACATTGCCTTTAGGATTCATTCACACCAACATTGGAAGGAAATGGAGGGCCTATTGACGTGTAATTGCACCTTCCAATTTCCTTCTGATCCTTTGCTTTGCAATCTCTTTTTCAACTGTGCTAATGGAAGGGCACTCAAACATTAATGGATGTGAATAGGGCTAGTTAACACCGGATCGGCTACCTTATGTTGCACTGAAAAAAGAAGTGCATGTTCT
>NW_017306750.1:1085006-1091757 GCF_000935625.1 Nanorana parkeri | reverse complement strand
GAGACGTACATGGATATATACACACTACACATGTATACCTATGTATTTACATTGAGGGAGTAAAGGCAGTCTTGTAATTTTCCACTAGAAGTTGTACATTTTCAATGCATTTGTCTGCAAACGCATTTTGCGTGATACACTAAGCAGATACCAATTTGTACATCTTTACACCAGAAGAGTAGCGAAAGGGCAGATATGTTTTTCTTCACAATGGAAGCAGTTATTGCCGTTGAATGATCTCTGCTGTAGTACGTATATATAGTCACGGCGGCGTTCCTATATGACTGGAGCAGCAAGTTAATGAAGTGAATTACAGCTGGAACAGAAGAGATGCAGTGTCATGTGGTAATGGCCCGGGTGACCTTGGTCAAGTCAATCGCTTCCTTTTGCTATTTTATACTTGTGCACATCTGTTTGTGTTGATGTTATGAATGGAGCCGTCTGCCTCGCACACGATAGGCATAATATGCTTTCTGGGGCATTCAAGGTTAAAAACCTCGGGCCTGCACATCTTTATAGACTCCCAGAGAGGGCTGTGTAAAATAAATGTTGTTATAATGTACATAAGAAACACAATCAGAGGCTAGACATATGTTTTGTTATAATTTCTGCAAAGGAAAAATAAACACGTATGGCAGAGATCAAGGATCCACAACGTAGTGTTGTTTTCTTGTTTTTGTTCTAGAAAAAAAATCGATCAAATAAAAAAAAAAGAAAATCCATCATAATAGAGAGTTGTAGGCAAAGGTTTTCACATCTGTAGAGACTTTGAATTACTTGATATTGTATATTGACAGATGAAAATAATAATCACTCGTAATGAATAGGGGGCATGCAATCCATTCTGTGTTGTTGGTTGTGTTTGGCCTTCATATCTTCTCTCTGCATAGGCTTGAGTGTCTCAAGACCACCCCCTACACTTTTTTTTTTTTTGCAATCATGTTGCGTTGTATTTTTGATGACAAGGCCAGAGGGATATGCACCATGTGATTGGCCAGTGCTGACAATTATGTGACAGAGTACTGAGTGTAACACATCTCCGTACTCTTGGTGCTTCATTGGCCCGTATGGGCCTTTCCATCGAACAGTGGGATGATAGGTCGGTAGGGCTTATCTTTGAGGATTTGACTTGCCCCAAAGTCGAGTCCTTCATAACAAAGTTGATGCCAAGAGGGGCTCTTTTGATCAACGAGAATATTGGCAGGTGGACTGATTTACTTTTAAACATTTTAAATGGCTGAGTTGTTCACTTCAGCAGAACTGGGAATTTTGGTGGGGGTATTTGGTCACTGACATTTACCAAAATCTAAAACTGCTGTCGGGTTTCCCTTCCATCTGCAACTTCTTGCTTGTTGATCCGGCCAATATGCTTCTTTTTGCAACACTTTTTCTGGGGGGCTGACTGCTGCAAGAACGCTTCTCAATTCACAGGAGCATTGCCACCCCCCCCACCCAACATCATTCTCTTCCCATAGGTTGGCAGGGGTGACTGTTATTCCAGTACTTCATGTTTCTTGTAGAGAACTTCAGTTCTGGAAATAAAGGGGGGCACCTTCTCCCAATGATGTGTGAACCAACGTCCACGGGTCCTTCTGAAAGCAGTGATGCATGAATAGTCATGTGATCACATAAAATGCAGCAAGTGTCTATCTATGCACTTTAGTAACAAGTGTTTATATTGGCTACACATATACTATAAAGCTGAATTTCAGCACAAACATTTTTATTTAAGTTTGGCAATAGCCATAAAGAATGTAAATCCACTTTGTGTGTGCCAGTTGCCTTTGTAAGCCCTGATACCTTGTAAAAGTAGTGATGACATCATCACTGTGCTCCACAAAGCTTGTGTATAGAACAGAGCTGCGGGAGGGGCCCAGCAGGCTCCACCCACTACAAGCTGTCTGCAGAAAGCTACAGGAGGGGGCGGAGACAAGACCAGTCATCCTGCACAAGGAGCGAGAGCAGCAGTGACCAGTCTTTATTGCTGGATGCAAAGTATAGGAGCGGTTTTATGCTGCGTCGCTGCACGGATCTGGAAGAAAAAACCCCAAAACATCAAGATTTAATTAGGAACGCGCATAATTCTTATATTTGGCCAATATTTCTTTTGCCTGAAGTTCGGCTTTACCTTGTCCGTGGAATCTTAGCTCTGACTAAAATAGCCCTTTAATTGCATAAATGATACATTTGGCTTTGAGTGCACATTTCATTTTTATTCTTGTTATAGTCTTTGCAATATTGGTAAAAGACCCGTTTGCTTTATTAAGCTACTGAAAATAAATTCAGCATCAAACGGACTGCCAGACTCTTCCCTGGCACAGCGTCTAGCCTGGCACCAACCCGTACCAGATGGCCCAAACTGCATCTCTACTACACAAAGCAGAATTTCGGGTGCATTTTCGGAGCTCCTGTGTGTGTAATTTTTTTTTTTCCGAACTGATTTTACAGAAAAGGAAACGGAAAATATTCCTCAAAGATTCCGGTCTATTTTGTGAATCAATGACTTTCAGATGGGGGGAGCACCTACATACAGGTGAAACTCGAATAATTAGAATATCGTGCAAAAGTAATTGCAGTAAGTGCTGCAAAAGGGGCCCAAACCAAGTACTGAGTACATATGCATGCTTGTACTTTTCAGAGGTCCGATATTGTTCTATGTACAATCCTTGTTTTATTGATTGCATGTAATAATCTAGTTTTTTGAGGTTGTGGATTTGGGGTTCTTGGGGTTTACATGAGCTGTAAGCCATAATCATCACAATTATGACAAATCACGGCTTGAATTATCTTGCTTTGCATGTAATGAGTCTATCTCATATATTAGTTTCACCTTTTTAAGTTGCATTAGTGAAATAAATGAACTTTGCACGATATTCTAATGATTCGAGTTTCACCTGTACCTACGTGTGTTCCTGTCGGGGTTTACAACATTTGTAACCACCAGCGTTTACCATTAATGTAGCAGAAAGTTGTTTATTACCTATTTATAGTAATTCTGTCACAGACTAAATATGCTCCACCCTGCAGGACAGACGCTTACCTTCAGATTGGTGCACCTGGGGGCACGCTGTGGGAGCTGCACTGTTAGATGACCAAGTTGAAAGCTGGACATAGGTTGAGAGAAGCCAAAGATTGGCTTGTATTTGAAAGTGCTAACGCGTAGATTGGAAGATGACGTGTATATAGGATAAAACATAAACCAGTCAGTGATTGTTAAACAGATATTCATGTTAAGAACACTTTAACCTAGAGACAATAATGGGCCTAATTCACAAGCATAAGGATCACTATTTTAGCCATGCGACTGTCATTTTCAAATCTCATTGGGCTCCGCTGAAAATACCTGTCACTTAAAACTTAAGATCCCTATTCTGCTATGTTAGCTTTGCCTGTGTAGCCGGTGGCGAGTTCCCCCCGCTTCCTGTCTGGTAAAAGGTCAGGAAGTGACGAGAGACCAAATGGCAGTAAAAACCTTAGACTTACCCACTCTATCCATAAAGTTGTAGCTGGACATACACTTTAATACATGTGTGAAGAGTGGTGATGCGTAGTCCTCTGTATCAACAAATAAAGTTTTTGGTTTTCTCCAAATTCAATAAATTCCTGCAGTCACACCAGCGAAAGATGATTTTTGATTGGTTGCTCTTGCTCAATGGAAGTTGCAATGCCTCCCTTGACTTGTTAATTATTGTTTTCCTTCGAGAACAATGCACACCAACCGGCTTGCTGATATTCATTGTTGTTTTCCAATTTTTGGAAGAAAATAAATAAATAACTTGAATTGTGCTCTTCTAATCTGAAATAATTTGTTAAGCCATTTACTGGACGTATCCCGTTTAATGCATAATAATGGAAAGAGTGTGGAGCGGTTAGATGTAATCTGTTCAGCCTTTTCCACAATCTGCCCTCTAATTGTATGTCAGCAACTGTGAATTTGTGAGTAGTTGGAGAGAGATTACCTTCCCTGAGGCTTTGTACTTGAACACCCTTTGTTCGACTTTCTTTCTGTCAGTCAGCATGGTTGCTAAGATTTTTTTTTCTTTTTTCTTTTGTCACATTTGGGGGGACTCTGGCCTGACATAGTGGCTGTTTAATTACACTTTTTATTCTCCCTTGGGGACAAATTTTGTTCATTACTTGAAAGAGCATAGCTTGGTGGTTATGACCTATTGGGCATAATTCCATTTATACCTTTCTTATATTCTGGGCAGTTAAGTCCTATGGCATTAAAGGTTGATTACATTTATGTTAATCCTATCTAATTAAGTTATTATTGGGAATCAAGACATTCATTTTTTTTTTAAATTTTGATTTAAGCTTTTTTCTTTTAAAGTAAACCTATCCAAAATGGAGGCAGTTCAGGATGATCTTATGAAGAAAGATATACAAGGTAGGGATGTTCAGATACCAGTGCAGATACTTGGCATTTTCACGAGAACTACCAGGGCTGCTGCGGTTGCAGCTGAGACCTGGCTCTGGCGCTCCACCACTGTTCTGAAATCATTAGTCTGTATTGTTTTAGAAAAACTGTCACATGACAATAAACAACAATGTATCAGTACTTGTATATGTGAGTGCTCGGGCAAGTATCGGAACAGTACTTGCTGGAAAAGTATCTGTACTTGTACCGAGTACGGTACTTGGTATCTGAACATCCCTAATGCAAGGCATTGTTTACTTTGGTAAAAACCAATGTCACAATGATCATGGAATGTCAGGCCTAGGGAAATCTCAGGAGCCAGGTTGGCAATGCTTCTTATACATGACAGCTGGCGCCTAATTTTTTTTAGGGTTTTCTTTTAGTTGGAACGAGCTGGCTTCTAAAACAAAAATGTCCACTGGCTCCTGGATTGAACAGACTGGCTCATGAATCCATATTAATTTGTCCACCCCGTGTTATATTACGTGCATCACAAACTTTGACCAGCCTCCTTTCAAGTCTTTCTGTTGGTTCTATAATGGACGCTCACAACTTAGGAGTCTCAAAGTGTAGCCAAACCCAGTTTTTACTGAAATAAATCTCCAGCAGCTTCCATCCTTTCATCTATGGATCATTTTGACATATGGTATTCACAGCTTATGGTTTTGTTTTTTTGTTTTTTTTAATCGCATGCATAGTTTGAATTATTTAAGTTGGTGGCAGATTTGCTTTAAAGTGACATTAAAGTTTTTTGTTTTTTTCCCCTTCATAATCCTGCTGTAGAGACTTACCTTAAATGATGTCTCTTAATCCGATCTTCTCTTCTTCTTTACTGTCCTTTTCAGCTGTCCCTCCAGCGCTGGTGCAGGTCTCTGATCCAGCGCTGACTCTTCTGTCCTCTTCCCTGCTGTCCCACTGAGTCTGTGCGGGTGCACGCTGCTCCATAGACTTACCTTGTGTCTCCCCTCATCTCCTGGCCGAACATCTGAAGTGCGGATGCGCCCGCCCCAAGATCCTTTGCGGCCACCCGAGACTCTTCAGATGTTCGGACGGTTGCGCATGGCGAAGACACAAGGTAAGTTTTTAATTGCTTTTTAAAAGGTGTTTTTTTTTGTTTTAAAGACAAAAAATGTTTTTGCATATATCTACTGCTTGCTGGCAGAAAACACGTGAAGATTTAATAACCCTTTAAGGACTAGTTCACACCAGATGCAGTTGTGATGCAGTCCATTCAGTTTGGCAGCTGTATCCAAAATGTAGCACAATACTTTCCTACGGGATTTCTGGTGCTCTATTCACACCAGTGCAGTCCATTCCGGTGAAGTCAGAAAAAAATACTGCTTGCCCTATTTTAGCTGCAATGGAACACATGCACACGCACTGCAACACACCTGAAATCCCATTTTAAGCAACAAAAACAAGCGTAATATGTAGTAAAATCACTACAGAATGCATCGCACTGCAGATGCACGCAGTTCTGGTGTGAACTAGCCCTAAAGGTAAACTATCCTAACAGCCATAAAAACCTTTAATGAGTAAATTTTACCACGGCTGACAACCTGAAAATGCTAGATGCCGGTCTCTCTTTGGCTTCAGTAGTTTGACTCACTGTTCTGGAACAAGGGTGCAGCAAGTCAAGCCAGAAGTCCTGATTTCAGTTCTTGTTTAGGGTCACTGACTCAACTATAGTAAACTTTTTACTGTTGCCCAATACCTGACATATCGCTTTTGTGCTGTGATTACCGCCCTATTCCACATTTTGGGAGTCCTCTGGACTCCACCAGGTACTGTGTACTGATACGGGCCTGGTCCCTGGCAGGCCCCTCTGCTATCCGTTATAGAACACACATGCTTCAATGACCAATAGAGAGATGGAAATGTTGCTTATTGCTGTACAGTCAGTCGAGGTTCAGGGGAAGTGGAAATGTGTTTGGCCTCCTTGTGTTGGCTGGTGGTTAGTAGTTGTTGCAGTTTCCTATAGAAAAGATCACAACATGATTTCCTTTTAATTTGGACCTTTACATTTTCTTATTGGCTAATAACCACCTTCTAGATTAAAAACACGAGGCTAAAGTGAAAAACACGCTTTGACTTCCAGATTGTTTCCTAATGCAAGGGTGTTGGCACTGGGACTTCTGGGCTACCAGGAAAGCAGAATGCCAAATCCCATAAGACTGTGCATGAAGCCCACCATGCTTATGATGTGTGGGTCCATGACATCACTATTGCCTACAAGGACGCTGCCAAAAGCAAAGGTGTAAGCTAAATATTCTATACTCTTCTTTTTTTTTTTTTTTTTTTTCCCTCCCAAACTAATGTTTTTTTTTTCAG
>NW_017306750.1:1059437-1084567 GCF_000935625.1 Nanorana parkeri | reverse complement strand
TTTTTTTTTTTTTTTTTTCTCCATCCCAAACTAATGTTTTTTTATTCAGGTCTGGAAATCTAGGTAATAAATGGACCTTTAATTTTCCTCCAATGCCTCCTGCATTAGTCTATAAATAAGTGCACATATATTTAGGTATAAATCTGTCAGAAAGCACTTCTATCCTAGGGGAACAGTATGTGTCCACTAAACTTTTTGAGGTCACATGAGGGTATCTGCATAGATCGAAAATACCTTGCAGCCCCATTCCATTCAAAATACAGTAGTGATGTGCACTTTGCAGTAACTCATAACAGCCAGATCAATAAAAGATAACTTCTGTGTTGCTTGGGCCTAATGTTAAACAGCAAGAGAGATGTGGGCTCTCCGGCTGTGGTTAAAGGAGGCTGCTAAAGGTCAACACAGGGAAGCTGAATAGAAGTGTGCCATGGAAGTTTACTGCGATCCTTCCATCTATCTTTTCATGCGGGATCTTAACATGCACACGGAAGTCAACATAGCCAAAGATGAAAGGAACAATAATTCAATTTGACTATAATGTAGATGGTTGTGCAATCGGCTCAACACCCTAGGGACAGCTCGAGCTAAATAGGTGTATTTATTAGGTGTGATACACAAGAGTTCATGAGTCCTTTACTCGCCTGCTAGATGCATTGCATCTCCTAGGAAGTCTACATTGTTCTAGAGGAAGTACGGAGATCCAGCGCGGGTTTGAAATGCTGTCTATCATTTTTAGTGTGTACAGTAAGTTACTTAGCCTCAGGCCAGCGATATTACTGCCTTTTGTTCCTTTCCTCTTCCATTTATTACCTTTTTTCTAAATTGAGGCCCTAAAGTCATTCTCTGTTCGCCAGGCTTTAGGTGTATTTATTTTTATAAGCTTGGCATGAAATAACGGTGGCAGTCTTCAAAGACCTCACACGGCAGAAGCTGTTGGCCAGGAACTCAGACCTTCTGCCTGCATTAGTTATGGAAACCCTGCAGCCATCTAGATGGTGCACTACAGGCTCAAGCATGCTTTCTCTTCCCTGTCAACCATGTGCCACCTTGAGTATTGTTTTATTACACATCTATGCTGTAATATCGATAATTTTGCCCATGTTCATATTTTCCTCTTGCATGCATGATGTACTTTTTCTTATATTCTTGATTTAGATTATACTGTACAATTACAATACATAAGCAGGGGCAGCCATAGGCAGACCATGAGCTGCCACCATCTTTGTAAATTGGTAACTTGATGTTATCAGTGTCCCCTGTACCTGGCCTGTACATATGGGGAGCCTGCAGGATAATGGGCAGCCTGATGTATGCTCAGCCTCGTCTTTTTCCTGCAGTAGGTGACCCTTCTTTTGTAGCAATAGCGGAAGATGTAAAGAGGACACCACTATCCAATTTACTGTAAGCATGGGAGTAACTATTCACATTTATAAATGGCACAGCAACCTGTTTTATATTTTTTATATTCATGATTAAGGGCAAAACAAAATCATATTTACAACTTGCAGCCAGAGGGTAGCGAATGTGAAACTAGTAGTTTTGGGTTTCACCACACTGTTTTAATGTTGTGAAAATGGCTCATGCTGAAACGAAATGGCAGTATATCTGAATACTTCAGCGGTGGGATAATATGGAATTCAGGAGCCAGCGGGATATTTTAGGAGCTAGCTTCATTGACAACTAGAGAAAACCTCCAAAGTTAGGCGCCAGCTGTATATATTAGGGAGCATTGACTACCTGGCTCCAGCTTTGGATTACACACACATCTTATTGGAGGGACTCTTTTACTGCTGGGAGAAATGGCACAGTCCAAATTTTAATCTTCAGGAATGCCCAGCAAAAAACAAAGGTTCTCCCAAGTTCTTGGTTATGCAAGTTTACATTTACAACACATGTACATTTGTACATCATAAAGAAATGTACTTTTCACTGCCATCAGTAGGGTTGGCACCTGGCTGGTATTTAACCAGCCTGGCTGCTAGAAAATTGGACTTGTTGGCAATATTAATAAAACTACAATGCCCGAACCTTCTCCTGCAGTGCGTTGCTGTAGCTACTTGCACTAGCAGGTTGCTGTGCCATTTATTTTAAATGGCACCCAAACTCACTAAGGCAACACAGCTACGATGCATATTGGGGGTGGTAACCCTAGTGCAGAAAGAATTCCAATTGGTTACTATGGGTTTGGCTTAAATAAGGCCATATGTCTCGGGCACTTTTAAAATAAGTTATATTTGCGCACAAGGAAGATTGGTGATTCTTGTTAAGTGTAATTTTTTTTTCTTTTATCCTTTAACCCCATAGTAAAATATGTCCCATATCTTGGGCCTATGTATGAAGACTCAAGGAAAATACTGTGTTGCCCTTGGCAACCAATCGGCTTCCCATTGTTACATGTTCGGTCCAGTGTTATCAATGAAATAAGCTGACTGGGTACCAAGAGAAGTTCTAGTTGGCACACTTTTCATATGTATTTCATGGTATGTAAAAGTAGAAGGTGTGATGTCTGTTCAGCGGTGGGCGAGGAGAAGTGAGAAGCCCTCTTTTTTTTTTCTTTGCATTGTCCTGTGTTGCTCACAGTGCACAGACATGTTAATACCCGCTGATCTCCCAGGAAAACGCTTGCAGATCCTCTGGATATTTTCTAAATGCTTCACAGCACTTATGTGGGATTATTTCTAGTGAATTTAATATCTCTGGCATGGAGTAAATTGGTTTTAGGCATATAGCAGTGCTAGGGTAAAACGATCTGTGCGGAATTATTTTCCGCCTAAAACAATGGCTGTATGTGATGAAAATTCACCCCCGTGTTGGACTCCTGCCTGAAACGTTTAATAACGGCTGCTGTGTGGTCAAGAATGAGAAAATAATTGATACGGCACAGTTCTTGGCCAGGCAGCATGGGTGCCTCTGGCTGCGGTGGAACTACAAGTCCCAGAATGAGGTGGCAGCCTAATTTGTGAGTGGTTAGTGCATAGACCAAAGGCTATTTGTATTAACAACATTTTTTAATATATATATTCAAATACATAATTTTTTTAACTCAGGCAGCCATATTGTACTTTATCTATCAGGGGTCTATTTATTTTTTCCCTGTATTTATATAGTGCCGACTATTTACGCAGCGCTTAACATAGTACACATTCATATCAGCCCCTGCACTCAAGGACCTTACAAACTGAGGTCCCCATCACTCATGCATACAGGGCCAATTTAGAGAGGAGCCAATTAACCTTCCAGCATGTCTTCGGAGTGTGGAAGGAAACCGGAGTCCCCGGGGGAAACCCGCACAGGGAGAGCATGCAAACTCCTTGCCAGATAGTGTCCTCACTGGGATTCACACTGGGGATATACCCTAAAATTATGGACACTTTCACTTGGCTTAAAGTGTACATTTTGTGTGGCAATGACCAAAATGATGTATACTTTGTGTTACAGTACATTGCAATATAACGTTCATCAAACAATTACAAGCAGGCTTTGACTCGTTGCCCTGTAGCTATGATTAATAAAGTTGTAGTTGAATGCTCTGGCCCCATGCTCACTCCCATGGTATGTCACATGGCTAGTTCTAAGACATTAGTCATGTGGTTCCTGCACAGGGGAAGTGACTGTTTAGGCTGCTGATTATGACATGCCAGAGAAAGGATAGTTATTAGTACATAGATTTATGGCAGTGAAGAGATTAAAATATGTCTGCTGCCCGTGTATATGATTTGGATATGGTCTGTTTTAGATAGAAAAATGCAGCAATTTAGTTCAGGTCTGGACAAATCCCAGCAGCCAGGTAGTCAATGCTCTTTAAAAATTACAGATGGAGCCTAATTTTTGATGTTTTTTGTTTTTTTAGCTGTCAATGGAGCTGGATCTTAATATATCCTGCTCGGACAGACTGCCTCTTGAATGCCTTTTTAATTTTTGGAGTTTGCATGTTTTCCCTGTGTTTGTGTGGGTTTTCTCCGGGTTTTCTGGCTTCCTCTCAGACCCCAAAGACGTGCTGCTAAATGAATTGGTTCCTTTTTAAATTGGTCCTAGTATTGTGTGCATTCGACTCGAGATAGGGACCTTAGATTGTAAGCTCCTCCAGGGAGGGGATTGATGTGAATGTGCACTAAGTAAAAGAGCTGCTGTATACATTTGTCAATGGTATATAAATGCCTGTAATTAAATATATTCTGAAAGGACAAAAATGGCACTTTATGCCACGTGCAAGTTTTCAGCATTTTGTAGATGTCACAATTCTATGACCAAGCTGTATTGATCATCCCTTCTGTCACTCCGCTAATGATTTTCACACATTTATTGTGTAATATTGTTGGCATGCTTTATTTGTATATGGAACCTCTGTCTTCAAAATCCTTTGTGCTGTGTGTAACTCTGTGAATCCTATTAATATATGTTTTCTTGGATCATGTTTCTCTTGCACTTCAACCTTGATTCTAATCAAGCTGTATGTGTCAGTATGAGTAGTGTATCGGGTAAAATGCACATGGGAAGAGATAAGTCTGTCACTTCCTGCCGCAGCGAACACTGCCCACAGACGTGATGTATGGCTCGTTGTTCACTATCAGGTGCTTCTTCAAGAGTATTGAATTTTGAATCATGGCCTATGACGAAGCGATATCAAAGCGTACCCGTCAGCCATATTTAACGGAGGCTGCCTTGATGCGAGTGTGCTGGTCATTTACAGAATGCAGAAAGGAATAAGTCACTTTAATGCACTGTTTTTGTGGCTTATTCGTCCTTCCAAAAGAATTCAGGGGAAGTTTAGGCTTTCAAATCATAAAGGTCACGGTGCCCTATGGCAGCCAATTTTGTAGAGGTAACGTCATCTCTGTGGAGAGCTTATCTAGGACCAAACCGATTTCTCTAAGAAGGTAGTCCATAAAGTTAGGGATGTTCAGATACCAAGTACGTACTCGACATGTGCAGATACTTTTCCAGCTCCAAGGCTAGACTCGAGAAAAATTTAGGAGGCAGCTGTCATTTTTAAGGACCACACGGAGCTCCTGGGATTTGTACATCTCTGTTTTAATGTGATTATTTTTAAAAATAAACATATAAAAGTGATGCGCCAATACCATTTTTTTCAAGTACTCACAGACACAAGTACTGATACATTTTTGTTGTCATGTGACAGTTTTTCTAAAACAATACAGACTAAGGATTTCAGGACAGTGATGGAGCGCCAGAGCCAGGTCCCCGCTGCAACCCGATGCAACCCCGGTAGTTCACGTGAAAATGCCAAGTATCCGCACTGGTATCTGAACATCCCTACATAAATGTATTGACACCTGATAACATCACTTTGGGTTGACCTAGAAAATGGCCAAATCCTATGAGAAGGCAGCCTCAGGTCATTAGAAACTGAGTTCACAATTATCTGTTTTTAGCCCAAGTATTTCCCTGAATGCCAATGTTTTGCTTGTTCATGTTGAGGCGAAATTCACCACGGCTGGTACAGGTCAAGTCATTCTGGTACATGTAGTTGTGCCTTTTGATCACCTGTTGCCTAATCCTATAGCTAAATCCTTCAAACATTGATGATTTGCTGCTTTCTTTTTCAAGATGACCAGCAGATTTTATGAAGAACTTTTTAAGACATTACTTTGAACACTTGATATAAAAAAAGGAGGAATTCTCTAGCCGCCAGAAGGCTTTAGATTTAATTAGTTCTAGATGCATGTTTATCAGCTTTGATAAAAGAGTAAAGCCCGCGCTTGAAGCTGTACATTTGAACCCGCCTTCCCCTGATAAAATCGCACAGTAAAAAAAGGTCCACAATGCTACTATGTGAGTAATTTAAAGTTAATTGTATTTCTGCTAGGTAGTTTCTCTTATGTAAATCACATAGTTGCACTTATGCCTAGCAAAACAACCTATTTCCACTTGAAGCAAAATTCATTGAGAGTTAGTGATCACAATCTCAGCAAAAGCTGGCTGGCGTGGATTACAATCTCAGCAAAAGCCAGCTGTCAAAGTTCTTGAAGGGCATATTTGACACAGAACAGCAAAAGTTAATATTTGCTAGTTCGTCAGCAAGTAATAGCAGGAACAACAAAAATGCCCATTGAATCTGCCGTTCCCCTCTCATATCTGCATGGGCTATCATTGGAATCTGAAGGGGCATTAAGCCAGGGAAGGATTCTTTATCAGCCTTCTGTTAGCAGTGCTGCATATAATTACAGATTGTCAATTGATAGTGACACAGTACAAATGGCTGTTAAAGCAAATTTCTGCTTGCGGATGTCTCTTGCTCGCTCAGGATGGAAGTGAGTGAGCTGCACAGAACATGCTTAGCCCCCTCTGGCTTTGTCTGTGTCTCCCTGGATGAAGGTAGACATTTATTACTGCACATAATAATTATTACCAGAAATGCTCTGCTCTTGATCATTATTTTATCTTTCACCAGGCAGGCCGCAGCACCTAATTGGTGGTTTATTTACTGGCATCACATCCAGTTTTGCTTTATGGTTCCTGTTGTGGTTGTGTTATTTTTAGATAAGACAATATTCATAAATAACTGAACAGTCTTCAGTTGCTAAAGGCCTCGCTGTTTTGTTTTTTTGCTGTTGTGCTTATGTCTATGTACATGCTGAAATGACCTTGATGGGTAGAACAGGCCACTGCTGCACTGTCTTACATGAAGGTGTCATCCTATTGGTCCTTCGTGTTAAAGGGACAGTCCAGTGCAAAATGTCTGTGAAGGTTCTCATTCATCCAGGTCATGGTATCTTTGTACAAAATAAATCAAGGCAAATGGACTTGCTGTCATTTTTTCTTGAAGACGTTTTGCGGGTCATCTGGCTAGCTTTCTCAATTCAGTCCAGAACAAAAATAGAAGAAGTTGTTTAAAGTTGATCTAAACTCTGACAATCTTATTGGCTGTCTTCTGGTCTGTTAAACCATTGAAAGTGTTTTGGAATCTATATTCAAAAATACCTGTTGATCTTGCCAGAAATCCAGCGAGCTGATAACTTCCTGTGCACTCTGTGTCTGATGCACGCTTATCCCTTGGCATTGTTCCCAGCTACTTTGGGCTACAAAACAACTCCCCTAACGTTATGGATAAGAGGAGAGGGAGAGTGGTTCTAAATAGTAGATACAGTGCAGTGTCCCTCTGGGTGTTTTGTCACTGTGAGCCCATCGCAACAAAACACTGAAGACAAGAAATCCCATTTGCTTGTCTTGAACGCAACAAAAAGGACTCAAGACAAGGAATCCCATTCATTTCTATGGCCACTGTTCACATCTGAGCCCTTTGTGGCAAGCAGAACAACGCCTGTCGCTGGGAAAAGGACATGAGCTTCTTTTTGGCAGATTGCAGAGCTTTTTGGTCCCATTAACTTCAATGGGAAACTGAGGGCAACAAAATGCGTGACAAAACGCTCAGATCTGAACAGGGGCCATAGAAATGAATGGGATTGCTTGTCTTGAGCGTTTTGTCACACTTAGCTTTGAGCGATAAGAAGTCTAGGTGTGAGCGGGGGACTAAGTGAGCAATTTCAGCCTAGGACAAGAAGAGTATTATTAGCGGGATGACCTGGTGACTAGAAGGGCTAGTTCACATCACAAACAGTGCATTCTAGCCAGATTCAGTGCCGGAACTGGATCGCATCCTAGCCCGCTCACTGTGTTCTGGGGTGGGAGGGGGTGTGGTGCGTTGAAGCCAATGGCCACGCCCCCCGGCTGCAGTGTGATCGGCCCCACTGGAATGCGAGGCACATCAATGCCTGCGTTCCGGTCCGGTGTGGTCAGAAAAAATAGTGCAGGCAGCATTTTTTCTGACTGCACCGAACTGGAACGCAGTGTGGCCATGGGGTGCCATTGACTTCAATGCACCGCCACACCACCCCCCGCCCCAGAACGCAGTGAGCCAGCCGGAATGCGATCCAGTGCATTCTGGCACCGAATCGGGCCGGAGCACACTGTTTTGTGGTGTGAACTAGCCCTAAGGGGGAGTAAACCCTAAAAAAAACCCTAAAACTAATGCAGCCACTACATCTAGGGATTGCTAAGCTGCAATATATTGTATTTTTGTTTGAGTTTAGAAAATAGAGTTGAGGTTCATAAACTTTCATAACTTCTTTTTAGTAGTTGACCTTACCGAAACAAAGAGGACAAAAAATGATTGCCACAGACCAGTGGAAGGTCAGTACAAAATCTAGCCCAGTTGCCAGAAGTCTGACAAATTCCATGTGTCACTGGCAACATTTTCTTAGTCCTTTACAAATATGTGGAACTGGAAGTATTATTCCCAAGAGGAAATAAAATGTCTATTGCAGGGAATGGACGGGAATTGACTTGTGTAGTAGGCAATGCAGCTTTGGACCAACCATTGAAGCCACAACAGGATTTGTGTTTTGTACCAATTACCTTCACATCTCCATTTTGCACGAAAACGACATTCAAATTTTTGAGTTTTATAAAACTAGAGTGGCTGCAGTTGGAAATGGAAAGGCAACGCCTCTAAAATGGCTGGAGTAGGAAAGTAAAACAAAATTATAATAAAGTTATTTTTATAAAATATATATGTCAAATAAGACAAAAACTTAGTATTGCAGTGTGCAATGATACCTTTCTTATTGGACTAACAAAATATATAAAAGACAAGCTTTCGAGAGTGAACCTCTCTTCTTCAGGTCAGAAGCAATACAAATATATATGTATGTATGTATGTATGTATGTATGTATGTATATATTTTTTTTTTCAATTGGTGTTTTCCTTTAAATCCAAAGTCATCTTGGAATAAGCAGTGGTGCTGAGCTGGGTTTCCCTTCCATCTGTATTTAATAGCATGTAACTATTCTGTTTCCTAATATACAGTTTGTCACCAGCCACAAAAAAAGCCATTTCTGTCAGGTAACAAAGAAAAATGTCCTTAAATTCCACCCGCTCCCCAGGCTGCTAATAAAAGAGAAGACTCTCATCAAGAAGTCTTTAAAACAATAACAAATAACTGCTGTGTTCTTTATGGGCATTATTAATTTATACATTTTTTTTTTTCATTGCCGCTCTTAATTGAGCAATTAGCAGTCATGAATAGAGGGAGAAAGCCGTGTACAAGTCCTTGCTTTGAAGATAAGGGAGGCGTAGAGTCTCTTCCTGTCTGGATCGGCAGAGCAGCCTTGTTCTGGAGGGGGTGGAGCGCAAGAATTCGCACAGGTGTTCTCAGAGTCCCCATGCCGGGAACTGAATACCACGACGTGCCGACGAGGAAATTTCATCCACCTGGGATCCAGGGAATTAGTCTTGGATTGCAAACGTTTGATCAAATTTCATTTCCTAAGTTTATCTGTAAGAATGTCTATTTGTTCTGAGTCTGTGGTGGAAAAAAAGGGGAAAGGCCTGGCATTGCCACAAAGGCCTTAATTGTTTGTTGCGGATTTTACAGAGAAGGAATTGCTGGTTTTGTAAGCTTGGTTATGGCTTTGGTGTGGATATTATGCTTCAACTGCTGGCGAACTTCAAGTTATAGCACGATTGTTAAGACTTACACTTCCCCAGCTGCTCTATGCCCATTCCTTTAGAATGTCAGCTCTTTGGGTTAGGTTGTAACATTATGGCCATGGAGCTGTATACTCCGTGGCCAATGAAGATGCCTCAATGACATAGGCCATTGAGGCATCTTTTCCCTTAATCATTCAGAGATTGCTTTTTTTGTGTAACAAAGGTTATAGTGAGATCTTCTGTGTTACTCGTGGAAGGCCTTGGCTCCCATGAGGCAAGGAGTCTAAAGAGTGCCTTGGCTTCTACAGGGACATCAGTTGATGTATTTAATTTAGCTGCTTGAAATTTGCAGGTTGTTGCCCTTAGTTTTTCCAAAGATGAAATCCAATAGACAACCAAATCAAATACTTGTGAGGCAAGGACTGCGCTTAATAAAAGCTCAAGGTCGGGGCAGGCTTTGTTTAGGACAAGGTTAGGCAAACTCTGGCTCTCCAGCTACGATTTCCATCATACATCTGCTTCTGGAAGTCATATCTGTGGCTGTCAGTCTTGCAGTGTCTAATAAGATTAGTAGTTGCACCACAGCTAAAGGGCCAGAGTTTGCCTAACCCTGGTTTAGGCAATTCGAACCTAAAAGGTCAAGGCAGGCGGACAAAACAGGAACCAGTGAACAAGACACTGCCATACAAAATTATTCAGGATTCCAGAAGGCTTAAAATTACCACTTTCAAACCTTTGCTCTGCAACTATCAGAGTGCCCGGAGCATGATTTTCATTTAAAACTTGTTGATGTCATAGGCGGATTGAAGTGTGCCTATGCTACTGGTTTCATCAAGCAGATGGAGGAGATGCACATTTGGCAACAGTGACCTTAGTTGAGGAGAAAGCTATAGGTATGGCAGCTGGCTACATGAAATTGGCTGCCTGGACCAGGTTTTACTCATGGACCAGTACCCATGGTAGATTCAGTTATTCAACACTTCCAGAAGTAGGACTGGACAAATCCCAGGAGCCAGCTAGCCAATGCTTCTTAAAAATTACAGCTGGCACCTAACGTTAAAGCTTTTCTTTAGTGGTTGTCAATGAAGCTGGCTCCTCCTAATACTTAAAGGAGAACTATGAGGTGAGTGCTTTTCACTCACCTCATAGTTCTAGCCGACCTGTGACAATGAGACTGTCACAGGTCGGCTCAGTAGATCGGGAGGTGAGCGAACACATACCGGCGTTCGCTCATCTCTCGATCCTGTCACGGCTCTCTGCCGTGACAGGGGGAGGGGCTGGATTCCCCTCTCCCCGCTCCGATCTGCCAGTGCTGACTGGCGGAACGGACGGGGGAGGGGGCGGGTACAGCTGGCTCTGCCTCTAGATAGGCAGAGCCAGCTGTCACTCACGCAGCTGGGCGGATCCAGACATAATTGTCGGGATCCGCTTCAGCTGCGGCGTCTCAGTATACCGCGAGCAGTAGCTCGCGATATACCGTGGCGTCTCGGTATACCGAGAGCTGTAGCTCGCGTTATACTGAGCTGAGGGTGACGGGAGGACGCTAGTTTGTGTCCTCCCGTTACCCTAAGGAGAACTATGGGGAAAAGACTTAACCCCATAGTTCTCCTTTAAATCCTGCCTGCTCCTAGATTGGACAGACTTGCTCCTGAATTCTATATTCATATATGTCTGCTCTCCCGAGGAATCTTCATATCTGACACTTACGGGAAGGAGCAGAGATAGCCCTCAAACAGAAATGCTTGGTAGGGCAGGTCTTGCAGAAACATTTTTAAAAAGCAACAGAGTTGCTTTAAATCAGAGGGATTAGCTAATGTGCATATTATCAGGCCTCTAACCATAAGAAACACAGAGGGGGGAATTCATCAAAACTGGAGCAGACAAAATCTGGAGCAGCTGTACATGGCAACCAATCAGCTTCTCTTTCATTTTCAAATCTTAACTGAACAAACTGAAGAGAGAAGCTGATTGGTTGCTGTGCACAGCTGCTCCAGTTATGATAAATTCCCCCCAGCACAATGCTTACTCTGGTATTGGAAGCCATAGAACCAATTTTTGTTTATAATGAAGACGTTCTTAAATTGAGATTTATACCAAATTATATCCCCGGAACGGACGGTGTAAATTCAAAGTGGTGTTGAAACGGTGACATTCACACAGCATAAACCAGCAGCTGACTGAAGTGTAAATAGATTATAACACTGTATTATCAAATTACACTCCACACCAGAACTGTCCCAAAAGGGCATCAATAATTCAATTATTAAAAGATTTGCACATTACTTTCTACCATAACTCATTGTGAAATACCTCAATTCCCCTGGCCATTACCAAGAGAGCAACTGGAAAGTTCATCTTTTGATTGTTTAACCTAGTATTTAGCACCATTCTCCATTGCTGATGCTTAATGATGCAGTTTATCATGTAAGCGTTCTTCCTGGTCAGTAGAAGTGCATGTGAATGCCATTTAGGCTGATTTGTGGACTGTTGTGTCGAGAAACTCCGGTCTCATGTTCCTAATTTGCCTTAAGTAGTAGATAACATCCTGTCTCCACTTATCTTTTTTTTCGGGTCAGTCTCGAGTCTATAGTGAGTGAAACGGTTTCTACACACTTCTGGCTATATGAGGTACAGCATCTCTCTCTGGGCACCCCAGCTGTCATGAACATGTTCTCAGGGCTTCAGGGGTGACATGCCGTGGCCTCATGTGGTATGCAGATAGCCTTTTCCCAATCCAGTTGTTGTAGGTTGAATCAGATTGTGACTAGCTCACACCGTGGCCTTACACAGTATGAGGATAGCCATTTCCTATTCCAGTTGCTGTACTTTTATTGGGCTGTGACCACCAAGCCACTGCTCAGTGTTACTATACATTGGTATTCACCCCTTGGTCACAAGCCTCCCCCCCCCGTAGAGTGCAATCTCAATGTATTTCCTCTGAGAATCCATTAGAGAACATGCCATTGGCCCCCTTTTTAGATTCTCTGTATCGCTTGGCTCACATCAATACCTTGGTATTCACACCCTGGTCTCAAGCCTACCCCCCTCCGTAGAGTGCAATCTCAATGTAATCCATTAGGTGTTAAAGAACTTGCCACTGGCCCCCTTTTAGATTCTCCATATCACTTGGTGCATGCCATGGCTTCATGCGGTATGCGAATCAAAACACAAGACCCTTGTAATTGCTGCCGCAATTCTTATGTTTTTTATTTATTTTTTCTCCCCTGCAGTCCTCCGACGCAAGTAAAACCGTTTAACAGAAGTCTTGCCACAGCAGTGTGGTCTCTGCTGCACTTCTGTAATAGATAGCCCACAATTTGTTACTGTTTATCTTTACCTATGCAATGCTAAGTTGCTCTTGGCAGTCGAACAAATAGAATATATAATGCTATTACAGGTTCACTGTTTCTAGCCTGAAACCAGCAGAAACTATTAAGCTGAGATATTTTATAGCTGTTGATAGCTTCCTTTGATTAGGAATTTATTTCCTTTTTGTTGGATCGACTGTAAATAATGCACCTGCTCGGTGGAAACATATGGTGATAAATAAGAACTTGGTGATTTAAACTCCTTTAGTCTTACGTACAGCTCTTCAAGTCCCCCCCCCACCCCCACCGCTTCATCGAGCAGTAGGGAGTCTGGAGGATGGGGGGGCGGGGCAAAGCTTAACTTTTACGGGAAAGGTCGAGATTTACATAGGAATTCGGCTGCTTGTATCGCTTGATCTGTTAATTGTTTTGACACCGTTTTAACTAAAGGTAACAGGAACTCATGCATTTTCTTGTCATATGCAACGTTCAATAGGTTTGTGACAAGTTTACCTTAAGAGCCCAACCCAATCAAGTTTAAACTGAACTGACAACGCCCCCAGACTTTCGTGGGAAAAAGTGAGGGTTGAAGGGTCATTTTTAGAGTCTCCGAACATCAGAGGAAGGAATGCTGATCTACAGCAAAGCAAAACGTTCTCTTGTATGAACAACCCTTCACTCACTGCCACTGTCAGATGTGCTCATCTACCCACCCACTGTTCCTCTGTTGGAGCTTACCAGTTTTTATTGCTTCCTCCACAAAGTCATGTGCCAGTGTTTGTTCCTGACAAATGAGCATTCAGACTTGAGTGCTGCCTCATGGGGAAAGATCTCATGCTGCCCCACACCTGGCATGCACTGCAATGTATTGCTGCACATAGAGTTCAATGAGTTAAAATGAAAGTTTTGGTAAAAGTAAAAAAAAAAAAGAAGCAAGCACTGTGATGCATTTCAACAACATATCACAGTGCACACCTTTGGCTGTGTTCACACCTAGGCGTACGGAATATGCGCGTTTGCCGCTGTTTTTACCACGATTTGCGGTAAAAGAAACGTGCGACAAACGCACGTTTCTGAGGGCTATCCGGCTGTATCCTAATGAATACGCGCGGCAAATACGCCCCAAAGAAGCTCCTGTGCTTCTTTGGGCGTAGGGCGTTTTGCAGCGCGTTCCCACGTACTGTAAAACGCCCAGGTGGGAACCATGCCCATAGGCAATCATTGGTTTTCACGTGTTGAGCGTTTTACAGCGCGTAGGAACGCACTGTAAAACGCCCAGGTGAGAACCAGGCCTAACTGGTTTGAATGAGCTCTAATAGACTTTGGCTGACAGCCTGGAAAGAGCTCTTCCCCTTTACATGGCTTTCTATGTTTTGTGCTCATACTCGCATAAGCCGATATTCATCTATTATATATGTTTGGTGCATGTTGTATTTCATGTTCTCAGCTGCGGCTCAGGGGTAGAAAGGCTGCATATAGCTATAGGTATACACTGCATCTTGCAGATCACAGCAACTTTCGTAGGTATATTTTATTAATTCTGTATCCCAGGCAAGATGTACCATGGCTCTTAACATCCCATAAACCCTGTGTATAGATATCCTTGTGCAATCCAATAAAAACCCATTTTAATATGCTGCCAAAGCTGTTTTTTTTGTAGATTTGGTTGATCATCTGCTTGTGTTCCCCTCCTAACTTTAGAAGGGTGCCATTTGTGTAGGATTACCTATTGTCGCCAAAACAATTGTTTCTTTCCATTTTTTTTATTGTCTCACTTGAGAAATGAGAAGTTGTTCAGTGCTTCATAGAATGGAGGCCTTTATTCTTTACTTAGTGATGTCAGAGAGCTGGGAATTGTAATAGACTGTTCAAACAAAGGTGTCTCTTTGAACAGTCATACGTGGTTGGTTTTTGATAAGGAATGACACCTAGATTACAGATCCTGATACCAATTTGACATGTAAAAGTTTAAGATAAATAAATGGAAAAAAAGACTTTAGCCCTTGAGGCAACAATCTGGTTAAACACTGCCAGTCACGTCCTCCTTTCCAGCGTGCCCCCACCAAGCCTTGTATTTGGCAGTTCTTGGAACAGACAAGCCTCCACAAGGCCCCGTAGCTTTGTGACTCACTGTCAGAAGTTGCTTCAACAAACTCCTCATATTATTCCAGAGTAAGTTATCTGAATGAACATATATGCTACGGCAGATGGAAAGCCAAAGATAGCTCTGCCGCTAACACTCTTATAATTTGTAGTATTGTACGTGATGCTTATAGTTTGCCTGTCAGCTGCATGGTAAACAGCCATTTTGTAGGCTTTCAACACATGAGTATTGAACCCAAGTGGGGAAACCTGTAGATTCAGGATTTACGTGAGCACACAGCATTTTTTTTTTCAAGCTCGACTTGTACACACTAGTCTGGAGAGAATCACATTTGGCAAGTGTTTGAAAAGCATCAGTAATCTTCCTTGAAACCTTCTAGACACCATTCTGTTTCACATGTGTTGGGTAAAGAACATAAAGGTTAACGGTTAACGCCAGAAAGAAGGCTAAATACTGAAATGCATACTGTTTGTGACCCAGGGCTGGACAAACTGGTGCCAGGTAGCCAATGCTTCTGTAAAAGGGGCTGATGTCTAAGTTGTGAGGTTTTCTCTAGTTGTCAATGGAACTGGCTCCTAAAAAATATCTATCTTGCTGGCTCCTGAATTGGACGGAGTGGCTCTTTAATTGCATAATAATTTGTCCACTCCTCATTTAACTTTTAACTGCTAAGATTTGCAACTATGTCCAGTCAGTCCTGTGATTTAAATAGCCCTGTTATGTAAAATAGCCAGATCAGTGACCTTGCTTTTCTCTACAGCAGGTATGCATCGGCCCACCCCCAGTCTTATGATTGAACAATAAAGGAGCATCAGCATGCTAACAAGGTCATCACTCTGCCTTCCCTTCTATCGGCAACCTGCCGTTGTTATCCTGACAGCACATGATGTGACTATAAGCCAGGCTTACTGTGCTGTCCCTTCCTCTACCACCTTTTGAATTGTGCTGTGCCATACATTGCATGCAGCTTATATGCAGTGAGCATCAGATATTTATATTAGTCCTATAATAAAATATTTTTTCAACAAGTCAAAGACTGAATTAAATGTTTTCTACCTGTTTGTCAGTTTGCTTTAATGCGAGTACTTGCTGTAGCTGTGAAAAGCATTTAGCAGGCTACAGTATGCATTAGGCAAGCTCTTGGAGACAGTTGGGTTGAGCTACGTAGATTAAATGATTAGGAAATTCCGGCTAAATATTGCGTTGCTCAGACTGTCTAGAAGCAAAGAATAATAAAAAAAAGACAAAAATGTTGTGACTGACTAAAGCGGCTATGTCTGACTGTGGTCTGATCAACCCTTTAAAGTGAACCTGTGTTTTGCCCATGTAGGAAGAAAGAAAACGATGCAATTAAATGTCCACAGCACAGGTTCACTTTAAAGCGAAGTACCAGTCTACCCCCTTTACAGACTGGCGAAGAGGCGCTGCATTGGGGAACTGGTTGTCCCGTAGGGAGGAAGCCTATGTGACAGTGGAGTAAAGCTGGCCATACACCTTACAACCATCGCACGACTTTCATCCTGCCATAGTTGTAAGGTAATTAAAACCTCGTACGATCTGCCCATCTTGGACAGGCAGATCGTACTTGCGATCATCGCAAGCCCTCCCCGCTGAGGGGAGGGCTTCCGATGCTTCCAATGCTGAGCGGGCAGTGTGCGCTTGCGGCATTTGTCTCCCGAGAACACCACTAAACCGCTGAAAATCGTACGATTGTTGGCGGGTTTTCAGGCCTGCTCGGGAGACAAAAGACGTGCGACCTTACAGTCGAAACGGTTGCACACCTTCCATACACCTGCCGATTTATCGTACGATCATGGGATCACCCGCGATTATCGTACAATAATCGGCAGGTGTATGGGCACCTTAAAGTAAGCAATGCACTTTAATAGACCCCCAGATTAAACAAGCAGCAGATTTAGTATGTGGCCGGGCTGCCATTTTTGATTACTGACGAGGGCTTTACTTTAAGCATCCAAGTATTGCTGAAGCAGAGCACAGAACATTGATATACACACCGCCGATTGCGGGAATGTTAAGTGATGGGTTCTCTTTTTAAGACAGAAAGCAGATACGATAAACCATAGCAACCAATCAGCAATCATCGTTAATTGTTCTGACTACAGTTGACTGATGAAGACCGAAATCAATGCTCTTTGAACTACCATTTCTTCTGGTATGAACGTATGCTAGGAACATGTTTTGAAATGCTTGGTGTGTTGGAAGTCCGGGGATTCCTCAAGCCATTGTGTGTCCGGCATGGAAAAAAAACCCGCGTACCATGTCAACAGTTTTCATTTTCTCCAGAAAGCGATTATCAGACTTCTGCTGCAGTATGTGCATAATCTTTTAAAGCTAAGGAGCGTTACAATTAACCATTTCAGTATAAAATAGTGTAGATCCAATTAGTTTAATGTGAAAAGATTAAAATGATGCTCTCCGTTTGTAATCCTTTTTGCGGTTTAAGACGGCACAAATCTCATTTAGAAATAAATAAGCTTTCCCAATTCTGTCTAGCGACATAAACAGAATTAAAAAGACTTTAGAAACGAGGCAGTTTGGCTGGAGAAAGCCGTTCACTTAGTGCCTTGAGATTTTTAGGGGAGGATATTGTGAATTTTGTAACAATTATGTGAGACTACAACTTTGGTTATTGGTTGATATGGTGGTCCGAACTCTCTTCCGACCCCACTCCCCCCCCCAACCCCTTGAAGAACCAGTTTGTTTCAGACTAGGTAGTTTGTAGTTGATTAAAGTTTTTCTCACAATTATTGAAATCCCATAATTACCTACACGGCTAGCTGCAGTTTCTGCCCAGGCTGGAAATGGGAGCTGTTAGCTATGCCTTCCAACTCTCTGAGATGAGACAAAGGGACACCTTCCAGCACAATGGGGGGGAATTTATCAAAACTGGAGCAGACACAATCTGGAGTAGTTGTACATGGCAACCAATCAGAATCTCTCTTCAGTTTATTCAGTTAGGATTTGAAAATAAAAGGGAGAAGCTGATTGGTTGCCGTGCACAGCTGCTCCAGTTTTGTTAAATTCCTCTCAATGTATTTAGGTAATAGATGCACCCATGCCACACTCCCAGTTATGAGAACCACTAAGAATGAATATTCCAAAAATAATTGGTTAAACCCAGAATAGTTTTCGTCACCATTTACGTTTTCTTTATATTGGCTTTTTGAAATGGCAAACAAGAGAATTAAGAGATAAGATGAAGGTTTTAGTGCCGAATGTCACTTTTGTTTAGTTAAATAGAACCTTTTCATAGATATCTGTCCATCACACCAAAAAAGAGGGACAGATGAGGTGGAAGCAGGGACAAATTTGGGAAAGTCCCCCTCAATGAGGGACAAGGGACAGGTATGGCTTAGCTCAGGTGCTGAAAATGAGGAAGGACCTGCCAGGCAGAGTAGTAGTCTCTCTGCAGCTGAAACCCTATTATATGTTATGCACTGTGAGCTCACGGGGAAGGCATTCAGGCAGATGCAGGAGTTCATATACAGATCAGTGTGTCTTCATTGTAGAGTTGGAATTCTTTGGAAAAAATATTGCATCCTCTCTAGCAAGACTCTGCTTCTGGGAGTCATGCCTCTAGCTGTCAGAGGCATGATTGGATTTGCAGTTTGTTTCACAACGGCTAGAGTGCCGAGGTTGCCTTCTCCTGCTCGAACGGAAAGAGTCTAACGGCAGAGTAATGTCCATAGATCATTGAGGAACTTGATGGTATCAGGACCTGCCTGCACAATTACGGCAAAAATAATTTTTTATACTTTTGCATTCGAACTTCTCCCTAAATGCACATTTTCATATACAAGTTAACATATGGGTATATGTGTGTTGCGGTGCCATTCATACTCCATGGATGGCCCATATGAAATTGACATAAAACAAGTATGCAGATCAAGAGTTTTGACTTTGGTTATTTTGTGCCTGTTCCAGGTCGGTGACTCAACATATGGAAGCCAGGGACGACCAGGCAGCTAGTATTTTAGAAGTAGGTCAACAAAGGCCACATGTATGCCAAAAAGCCTCCACTTTAGTCTGACAGGTTCTCTTTGATCAGGCGTTTTTTAGCGTTTTTGTCCTATTCATTCAGCAGCTATAAAGTTAAATCTGTCAGCTTGCAGTAATTTATTCCTTCTTTTTTCTTCCCCACCGTTTCTCAGATATGTATTTATGTGGTGACAAGGGAGTACTAAGAGACCAGATACAGCAGCGTCTTGGTGGATGAATACTCTGCATATAGATCTAGCGTTCAATAATATGTATATTATATATATGAAGACAAGATCTCCGTCTGGCTCATACGTCTTGTAGACTGGGGAAATAGAATGCGTTACAAGCCAAGGCTTTATAAATCATCTGCATATGGTTAGGATAAAGCCGTATGCAAATTGTCCTCCTGTGAGGGGTGTTTTATCTGGAAAGACATTATTGTCCATGTTCCAGAGGAGTGACTTCTATCGGGATGTGGAGTTTAACATTGGCAGGTGTCTTGTGTCTGTGAGTTAGACGCCGACTAGGCTTCTCACAGATGTGATGGGTGTGCCATAATCAGAAATAATACAAAGTATTATGCTGGGCACACACCTTACAACCATTGCAAGACAAAATGGTTGTAAGGTAATTAAAAAAACTTACGATCTGCCTGTCTTGGACAGGCAGATCGTACTTGCGATGATCGCAAGCCGCGCCCCCCTGAGGGGCGGGCTTCCGATGACAGCAATGCCGAACGGGCAGTGTGCGCTTGCGCACACCGGCCTGTCCGGCTTTTATCTTACGAACATGCTGCACACCCGCCAAACATCGTACGATGCTCGGCGGGGTTTCGAACATGTTTCGTAAGTTAAAAGTCGTACGACCTTACAGTAGCAGAGGTCGCACGGCTTCCACACACCTTACGATAATCGTACGATTGCGGGATTTCCCGCGATTATCGTACGATTTATCATAAGGTGTGTTGGCACCCTTAGGGTATGTCAGGGTTTTAATTACCCCCACTGGCCACTTATTTCTTTTAGGTTTTTTTTTTAAAGTTAGTCCTTGATTAAAGAAGTTACAAGAAGAGGCAGCATGGAATTTTAAGTTGTACCAGACCTTCTACAAGCTGGATATACATGAAAAAGATCTGGTCCGAAAAATGGTGTGAACCTGCCTGCAGTTCAAGACAAGACAAAATGAGACATGCAGTATTTTTCTGGTCTGGTCTGGAACGGACTGCGCTGGTGTGTAGGGTGTGCATAGGGATACATTACGATGCATTTTGGGTCCGGAGACAGTCTGGCCTGGAGATGATGTGGTGTGAATGGGCCATTAAACATCACAGATGTCCTATACTTTTTATTTTGATTATTAAAAAAACTATTATAAAGTTCTGTTCCCATTTAAAGATGGCACTGGTCTCTAGTATTATAAATAGGGAGCACCGTTATCAAGATGGTTTGACCATTGCACATCTTTGGACTTCTTCTTTCTTTATTTTATCGTGTTGCATGTTATATCCGAAATGTAATGTCTATACGTGTCATGCCCAGTTCCCTTTAGGGCCCATTCACACCAGTGTGCTGCACTAATGGGTGCAGGGTAACATGCATAGCTATGCTGTGGTGCTATTCATTCTGAATGGCATCCCAGAACCAATGCACTACATGCACAATTGTTAGTCCGTTGGTGTGTTAAGGTGGCCATACACTCTACAACCATCGCAAGACTTTAGTCTTGCGATGGTTGTACAGGGATTAAAAAAAACGTACGATCTGCCTATCTTGGACAGGCAGATCGCACTCTCGATCATCGCAAGCCCGCCCCCCTGAGGGGCGGGCTTCCGATGACCGCAATGCTGAACGGGCAGTGTGCGCGTGCGCACACCGGCCCGTTCGCCATTTGTCTTCCGAGCACCGTTCTAACCAGCCGAGAATCGTACGATTCCCGGCTGGTTTTCGAACATGCTGGTTCGACAGAAGACGTGCGACCGTACAGTAGAAACGGTCGCACGTCTCCGTTCACACTGCTCGATATCGTACGAAAAACCGATCGCATACGATTATCGTACGATAATCGTGCAGTGTATGGGCACCTTTTAGGCAGCACATTGATATTAACGGGCTGTCCTTACGCAACGGCTGTGTGAGTGAACCAGGCTGGTGTAAATGGGCCCTTGTCGGGCAACACCAAATATCTTAGGGGAGCAAGTGAATTCAATGAGCAAAACTCCTAGTTAAGAAGATATCTAAATGGGGTCAAGTAGGTTTTATGGTGCACATTACAATTTTAGGATCAGGAAGCACAGATATAAATGCAATGTGTTAAGTTCTGGAGCCAGCACAGTTGGGTGCAGACTAAAGTTCTATCTAGAGGTCTTTTCAGGCCTGTGGAGTTAAAGGATATGTGTATTGTCTATGTATGCTGTGCAATTTCTTATAGAAAGAGGTTCAGACTTTTCCCCAGTCTATCCAGGATTTAATAATGTGTTGTAAATGTATTTCAATGCTATTGTTTTCTCTTCTTTACCAAAGTTCTGTACAAAAGTGATTTATTTTTCCATTCCGAATGCTTATCCAGTCTGGACGACCAGCTAATGAATCTGCATTGAACATGTGATTACGGGAAGAATGATAAACATTTTATTTGGTATTTAAAAGGTCAATTAACTGGTCTTATCAGTCTTTTCCATCCTCCGCTGTAGCCGAGTGGGGAATTCATTGAGAAAGTGAACGTTATAATCCCTGCTAATTGACTGGCAAATATTAAACTCCAGCGCAGGATGACCTGACACAGCCGGTTAGCAGGGGAAATTTGTGGCTAGACCTAGCTGACTGGCACTGGAATAAATCACCCGCCTTGTCGCTTTATTTTCATTTTGTGCCGTTTTGTTACCTGTAACGACAGGTGCCGCAATCTGTATAACAAAATTGTGTCTCACTTCATTACCAAACGAGTAAGCATCATGGAGTGTCTGGACATCCACAGCTGTTGCACACATATGTGTGTTAATTCCTCTATGACACCGGTGTATGTGATCTTCCATTCGGCTGAACACAATATCAGAATTTGTTGCAGACCAGTAATGGGCAATCTAACAATTTATACATTCCAAGTACTCGTATACACCTATAGGCACACTATAACGTACCTTGACTTGTTTCTAGATCTCATGTTTTCAATGCACAGTTTTATATTGTGTACAAAACCATTTTTGAATGGTTTGCCCATTTTAAAAGAAAATTGTAACTTGCTTCAGCTATTTAATCTTTTGTTAACACTACATTATAAAAGTCTTATTTTGCGAACATGTTTAAAGTGACATTAAGGCCAAATCCCCCCCAGGCGCTAATGTAAGGACTTAAATGATGCTTCTTAATCCGATCATCTTCTTTCCAGGAGTTTTTAGCTGTCCCTCCAGTGCTGGTGCTGGTCTCCGATCCAGCGCTGACTCCTTTGTCCTCCTCTTCTCTCATGTTCCATGGAGTCTGTGCGGGTGCACGCTGCTCCATATAGTTACCTTGTGTCTCTCCTCGTCTCCCGGCCAAACATCTGAACTGCGCATGCGCCCGCCCCAAGATCCTTTGCCGCCACCCAAGAAATTTTCAGATGTTCGGACGGGAGCATGCGGCGGAGACACAGGTAAGTATTCATCCCTTGAAAAAAAGGGGTTTTTTTTTTATCGTTTTGCATATATCTACTGCTTGCTAGCAGTAGATATATGCAAAAACAAATGAGGGTTTAATAACCCTTTAATGTTTTATCTGTGAAGGTTCTTATTTATTCAGGTCATGGTATCTCTGTATAAAAAATAAATTAAGGCAACTGGACTTGCTGTATTTTTTTTTTTAAAGAAGTTTCACTGGTTATCGGACTACCTTACTCATTACACAATGATACAGTCATACAAATCTCAACTAGGCCTGCAGCTAACGATCATTTTCATAATCGATTAGTTGCCTGATCTCTCTCTCTCGTTGCCTACTATTCTCATAATCGATCATTATCGATTTAGTTGTTGCAGCCCTAGCCTCAACTCCAGCCAAAACTTTAGTTTTGGGCAAGTAAGGAAGAGTTTGACTTTCTTTTATGGTTTTATCTCCATTTTTGTAGGTCTTGGGAGGATTATCCCTTCCATTCCTGTATGCTCACTGAAACAGTAAGTGTACAAATAGATGCCTTGACTGTAACAAAACTTATATAAAATAAAAAATAGATATCTTTAAAGAGTGAAGATTGTTTTTTAAAAAATAAACCTCCAAATATAGGGGAAGAGGGAGAAGTCAATCTTCACTCACAGATAGGAATAGCTGGGAGAGAGGGCAATGTAGTCGTGATGGGTGACTTCAATTACCCAGACATAAATTGTTGTTATTTGCTTGTGTTCATATTAGGAAAATCCCCACTTCCTGTTTGGTCATCGGGACAGAAAGTTAGGTGAAATCTTCTCAGCAGGAACAAAAAACGGCGATGAAAACTTGGTTATAACTTCCTCACTCTATTCAAAACCAAGGCACGTACTATAAAGCCCAGGTTTTGGGTGAGACATGTTGGACTTTGAGGATCCAGTTTGGGTTTATGTTGTAGAAGGCGCTGTAGACTGCTAGACTAGTGTGGCTCCCATTTTGTTGTGTGGTTACTGACTATGGAGAGAGTGTCAAAAATCAGGTTATTCATTGCTATAGAAGTTTTTATTTATTTATTTTTAAAAAAACATCTACATAATACTATTACATGTCATATTCCTGAGTTGCAATGGTTACCGGATAGCAGAGCCTCCTCCGTGACAGGAGTCCTCATGGGATATGTAGTTCAACGCAAAGTCTTGTAGTCCTGGTGGAGTACACAGCAGCCCTGCTGTAGATGTCACGGTCACCACACTGAGCAAACTGGCCTGAGTAGAATTCGAGCTTTATGGCTGCTATTAGGTTTAATGAAGCCATAATGTAGAAATGTTGTTCAAGAAGGAATTTGTTACTTGGGTCCATTAAATGATTATTACTGTAATGCAAAAGGAGCCAGGATTAAATCAAACATTTTCATTATGGAGAAGTGGATGATCTTTTCCGGACCTGTACTTCTTCTATTGCTCCTCTTCCAGCTAATTTGATTAGCACAAATTGTTTTTTTGAGGAAACTTGGATGGCTGCGACAGAAGCGCTGTATTACTTTGTGCAGTGGGCGTAAGGAGTCACCTGATTATCAATTTCCTGTATTTCCGCTGCAACCCCTGTGCGTGTGGCAACAGATTGTGTTCAGCTTCAATCTACACTAGGAAAAATGTCATTTTACAATATAGGTTATAATTAAAGAATAGCTTAAGTCTAATTAACAAGCCGGATGTTGTAAAATAAGCAGCTGTTGAAAGAATTAAAGCAAACCTGTCTTCTGGAAACTTTGACCAACACTGTCGGGCCCCAGAATATCTTTGTAGAAATCTTTAGTCTGAATTAATGGAGCTAAAAATCATTCCAAAACATGGTGCATGTTGGATTCAAAATAAAACCAATGCACGCTCCCTTTCTTTTGGGATTAAACAGCCCCCTCCATCCTTCCCACTATTCAATGAGAAGGGCCTTATTTGCTCTTGAGGCTCACTCATTGGACAGGATGTCAGATGGGAAAGTCTTGGTCCCATTGTCTAGGTTTTTAAGCCCTCCGTAACACCGATTTCACAATCCACAGAGTAGATTTTTTCTGCCAATAGCAGTAGTGCCTGCTCTTGGACATGACTTTTAGGCCAAGTTCACACCACATCATCTCCAGACCACATCGTTTCCAGGCCCAAAATCCATCCTAATGTATCCCTATGCTGTTCCAAAAATACTACATGTCTCATTTTATCTGGTCTTGCATGAAAACTGCATACCGACGCACTGGACTACACCTGAAAGCCCATTTTGAGCTTAAAAATAAGCAAAGAAAAAACCTGCTCCAAGACGTGGCACAATTGCATTCAAATCACTGCAAACCGCAATGCACCGCATTCCAGATCTGGTCCTGAAAATGGTGTGAACCAGGCCCTAATGCTGGTTAACACCATCCCCGGTGCCTTCAGGCACGATTTCGGTGCTGGAGCCAACTAGGTCGCTTCCCAGCCCGCTCACTGCGTCCTGGAATGGGAGAGGGCATGGCGGTGCATTGAAGTCAATGGCACCGCAGCCACAACCCGCGGCCGCAGTGCGATTGCCCGCATCAAACTGAATGGCACATCAATGCCTGCTGTCCATTCTGGTGCGATCAGAAAAAAATTGTGTGTTTTATATTTATATATATATAT
>NW_017306750.1:1050381-1059415 GCF_000935625.1 Nanorana parkeri | reverse complement strand
TATATATATATATGTATATGTATGTATGTATATGTATGTATGTATGTATGTATGTATGTGTGTGTATATATATATATATATCTATCCTGCTTAAATATTTATGTATATACTTTATTGGTGTATGTATTGTATATATGTTGCAGATAGGGTTGCCTGTCCTGTTACAAGGAAACAAAATGAAAGTGTTACTTGATTGTTTTCCTGATCTCAGCACCTCCTGGTTTTGTATCATTATGCTGCTTTTTCATTATACAAGTGTTTTTCCTCTAAGTATTCAGAAACTCTGTGCAGCTCCTAGGAGGAAGGTGGGAACACTAATCCTTGCTTTTAATTGTTGTTTGCTAATGGGCAAATAGTTTGACAAGATCCCGCTTTGTGCTCTGACGTTTGGCTCCTGGCCAGGGTGCGATTGGCGAGCCAGCTGGAGGGTGGGTGGAGCAGGGGGGGCTCCGAGGGAACAAATTCAGTCAGATTTAATAAATGGGAGATCCAGGGAAGTTCCAGCAGAGCTGACTCCATGCCAGCAATCAGCTATACGTAATTTATCTAGGCTCCGGCTGACATTTTAATAGTTTGATTAGTTTAAGAAGAATACTGTTATTGTATCTGCCCTCATTTAAGCCGGGCATTAGATGAATTTGTTTCCTGCCTCATAGATTTCCCCGGACTGGTTATGAACCCGTTGGAATAGATTGATGATTTGCAGAGCAGTGTTACAAGTGATGCCTCTGCTGTAAAGTAGATAATAACCGGTCAGGCGCATAGAATAGCGGTACCGGTCCTTTTTGTGCGTGCCGTTTCTGTTTGTTCACTTAGAACAGAAGTTTTTGTGACTCCGGGAGCTTGCTGCATGTGTCTGCAATAAAAATGAGGCTTGCGCTTTTATAATCTTTACTGTTCTTGATGGAAGGCCAACAGAATATAATGCATCTTATGTGTCGGAGTTGGAGAAAGAGTTTTTCATAGCAACCAATCCAGATCTTTTTGTAGATTTCAGCCTTCTTTTTTCCTAGTGCAAAGAAAGTGTCTGAGAAAAGAACAAACCAAAGTTGGCCATACACGGCTTGAATTTTGGTAGATTTCTGCTGTATCCGCTGAATTTCCAGCCGGGGGTGACCCTGTAAGCATCACCCGTACAATAAAAATCAACTTGACCAGGATGGAAAATTATCAGTTTAACAGTGACCTCATCCAATGAGATGTTCGGACATTCAGATAGCCACCAGTACTGGTTGTCTGAATACAATAGATGGCCATGGAGATTTCTCCATCCTCATTTTGGATGGGTGAGGGATCAATTGATTTTCTCATGTTCAATGAGCCAAAACTAGCCGTGTTGGCCAGCTTAAAGTGTAGTTCTACTTTTGCTCGTTTGGGCAGTGTCCTCCTCACCTTCTGTTTCTGTATGTCAATGATGCTTGTCAGTGTTTCTTACTTGTCTTGTCTAAACAATTGTACAGCACTGTGGAATATGTTGGCACTATATAAATAAATGTGATTTGGAAGAACTCCTTGTGAATGTTCGTTCTGCGTAAATAGGGGTAAAAACGAACGTTCATAGTTCATTTCCTTTTCAGGTCGAATGTAGTGACCACATTATTGCCACCAGATGAAGCTAAAGAGCATATGAATTCCTTATTTTCCCCAAGCTCCTCAGCGCCATCTAGTGGCCAGGCAAATATGTTGGGGGCCGGTGATGGAGCTCCTGGATATCACACCGGAACGGAGCAGCAACCCTTAAATTGGCTCATTCCATTCTTATTACAATGGAACAGGGGTAGCCAAACTACAAATCCCATGATGCATCTCTCTATGGGAGTCATGTCTTTGGCTGTGAGAATCTTGCAGTGCCTCATGGGATTTGTAGTTCCACCACAGCTGGAGGGCCAGAGTTTGGCTACCCCTGCTATAGAACACGGTGCAGTGAGCAGTGACCCATATAAACCATGCTGAACACATCGTTCTGTAGCAGCCATGGAGGTCCTGCTTCTTGTGGGTCACTGGGCAGCACTACATGTTTATTATAAGACCTGTCTACGTTGCTCACAGGAGCCTCACAAGCAGTTTTGTTAGCCTGTTCTGTACTGGTTGCTATGGGCAGCAGCCACTTTCATATGTTATTATATAAGCCTGCAGACGTCTCATCATTTTACCCCAGAGCATCGTTCTTGCTTAACCCTCAACCACATTCATGCGATCCGTCACGTGCCCCTTTATTGTGCGCAGGTCAAGTTTTAATAAGGATTCCCAAATCGATCATGTGACTTTCCTGTCAGATCCGATGAGCTAATAAGAAGGTAGTGAAGGTTTTGGCTGTGTGAGGTTCAGGAATAATTGGGAGCTTGGAGACTAGAACAAGGTATTTCCATGGTGCAAATCCTACAGCAGATCAATGGAGAGCTACGTCCGTCAAGGATCACTAGACATCACAAGATGGCTGCCGCTCGTTCCCACACCGATGCTGGCGCTGCCTGAGGAGAACATCAAATGAAAGCAAATACATTGTATTAAACCTTTTTTGTTTTAAAGTTTCAAGAGAGTTTACTGATGGCAGAGGGGCTGTGCGTGTCACATTTGTACCTCTTCTCTGGCTTCTTTTGTAGACAAAGTGTCTCTTTCATAATCCCTTTTCTATGATGGACAACATGTCCCCAGTGACCTTTCACCCAAAGGGGGGGGGGGCGGATCTTCCATCTTGTCTCTCTGAACCGCTAATCACTCTTTGCATTGATGTATATCTCATGTCCACATATTTCCCTGGCAGCGGGCTGATAGAGATTTAATCCACATATTAATCAGTGTGACTGATGAGACCTCGGACAGTCTGTCAACAGAAAGTATGCAAGCCATGTCTGCCAGCATCCATAAAGTATTTTAATCCTATCTCTTTTTTTTGATCGTTTTTTTATTTTGCTTTTGTTAGCGGTCATATTTTTTGCCCGTAATTGCAAAGCGGTTGTGGGAATTGTGAGAACTTACGACTGAGGGTTTTTTCTTTTTTTGATATTTTAATTTACACAAAATGTGTTATATCCATTTTTATTAAATGCAATTAATGTAAGCGGGGTCAAAAATGCGTGTAGCATATTAATCGGACTCTCTGTGGCTTTCCTCGCATCTAGATTTATATAATGCAACATAGGCGGCTGGCCAACCCAACGTATCTCCGTGCATAAAAGTGCCTGCTTTGCAGCGTAGTGTAGTGTGAATAAACCCCAAAGGACCACCTTTGTGGATGATATTGTATTGCGATAACTGGATACATTTAATACGCCATGATGGTGTTTAGTAGGGATGTACCGATACCAAGTACCGTACTCGGTACAAGTACAGATACTTTTTGAGCTCCAAGACTAGACTAGAGCAAAATTCAAAAGTTAGGAGGCAGCTGTCATTTGTAAGGAGCTCCTGGGATTTGTACGTCTCTGTTTTAATGTATGATTTTGTTTTTATAAATATAAATAATGGGTTGCTCCGATACCATTTTTGCAAGTATAAGTACTGATACATTTTTGGTCTCTTTTTAAGATTACCTAATTGATCCCACTCTCCCCCTGCACAAATGTGTACTCACCGAGTTCTAACGGGCCTTCACCACTGCTTGCTGACATCCAGCAGGAAAGGTCTCCTTCTCCTGCCCGTATCTGAACTGAACATCCCTGTTGACATGGGGCTCGTCTACCTCCATCTCCCAGTCAGGAGAATACCCCATAGAAGTCAGTGGGTATGTACTGGGTAATGGCGCTCAGTACTCCTCTACTAACTACCATAATTTAAATAATAGAGATAAAATATGCTGTGGAGGCTGAGGCACGCAGGTGTCACACAGAGCAGTGATATGGAATGTAGTGTATCCTACAGTACAGATGGAGAAGGGAGTGAAAAAATACTGTCACACAGTGTCACAGTACCGCTCTCCTCTCTGATGCTGTCCAGGGAGCCACCTCGTCGAACGGACCAGTCCGAAGTTCCCTCACCGACCCCACTGGCCATGACGCTGCCTGCTGGGAAATATAGTTTTCAGCAGCAGCTTTCTATGTAGCTTTTTAGCTTTCTATGTAGCTTTTTAGCTTTCTATGTGGGTGCATTTTAGGATTCCTGTGGCAGGAATCCCAAATGTACTGTTTAGAAGCGGCTCCTTTTACCCTTTCAAGTTAAATATCAGATGACAGCGGCCGCTCCGCATGTAATCATATGGGGTTAGGAACAGAATACTATCTGTGGACATTCAAACGATATGTCATAGGTTCTTGAGGAAGGAATCCCAAAATGCACCTGCAATGTAAACAGTCAGTTTAGACGACTCGCTGAAAGCTGCACAATTTGTGTGGTTGCAATGGAGAAGAGATATTGCTGTCTCTAACCCCATTGAAGATATTTCCCCTTACTTCCTGTCCCCGTGGCACCCTGATCTCAGCATTTTTTTTTCTTTTGCCCTGTAAGCGCACTTTAAATGTTAATATGCTCACCAGTACATAGAATTATCATGATTTTAGCCTAAACCAAGCCGTAGCACTTTTGATTCAGCGGACTGAAAACCTCCAAATTCCTTTTATTACATTTTATCCCTGTGCACTTGTTGTATTTCCTTGGCTCCTAAACCCAATAGACCTGCTTTGAACAAAAATATAAGGCCATAAAGTGCGCCTAGCTGTCCCTCCCCCTCCGGCTGAGTTATGGTTTTAGGCTGGAACGATAAAAACGAGCAAGGGTGATATACTGTCCCCCGGCCAGCAAGAATATATGGAGTATGATTTTAGTACTTGGATTTAAATTTTACTGTGAAGACAATTTCTTGGAAGCGGTGATTCAAGGTCAGCTCAGGTGATTTTCAAACAGGGGAAGTGGTTGTAAGGCTGGCTTCCGCTTGATATACTGCGGCACGCTTGCTGAAGAAGCTACAGCACGGCGCTTGGGTTAAAATAACTTATGGAATGGGAAGTGTGCATTAAAGGCGCGCTCCCATCATAATTTAAACATTAAGCCCTATAATGGATGCCAGTGATACAGACTAACTGCACTGGCTTCTGGTTTTCTTTCAAGAATTTCTGATGCAGCAAGGCACGGCAATGCCGCCGGTGCATGGGACAATTATGGAAGCTTTTCATCAAATTTCAGTGGAGAAAAGAGACTCTAGTCACAAGTAGCATTCTTATATAGATGGATGGCTGATGTTTGAGATTTAATGTGCGTTTAGTGTTTTAATATCTATTTTGAATTCCCATTGCCGGGTTTGGGGAGATTGAACAGTGAACATTGCTCCATACTGTCCAGTTCACAATATCAACGGGGTGTTCAAGATGATTCAGAAATGCTTTGCTCATTTTTTTCTTTGCACTAACCCTTGCATTTGCCCTGAGGAAGTGATTCCTGTCTGCAGCAGACTGATTACATGATGTCAGCCTAGATAGAGCCAATGGACTGTTTTTTGATTAAATGGGGGGGCTTTTTGGAAAAAAGTACTGTATATTGTGATATATCAGGAATTGGATTATGAAGACTTGTAAAGTTACGGATACTGTTTCTAAAGGACCACATGGCTGTGTGGTGGGCTAGCTAGCGGCATCTGCCAATATCTGTGCATGGGGCCGCTGCTTTGTATCTAAAAATTTGGTTTTCGGTTTGTCTCCTAAATATACTCCAGATATATCAAAACAAAAGGTGTTCACATTTATAATTAGTTAATTATAATTTCTTTAGAGAACAGCCACACCCTGGGTAGAAAATCCTTGTTAACAAGCTGTAGTGAAGGACCCCTATTCTGTGTGAAAGCAGTGGTCTCTCTGCAGAAGTCCTACACGACCCCTTGCTGGGTCAGAGTTAAAGTTCTTGCTTCCTTTTGATTGGAGAGCTATATCTCTGACCAAGGGGGTACAGAAAAATAGGTTTTGATCTGCCAGAAGTCCAGTGTACTCCTAACTTCTTGTTAAGGCTGAAAACAGAGTACCTCTGCTGCACTTACATCCTAAGCAGCGTTGTCAGCCCTGCCTGCTGGACTGTGGAACTCCACCGATTCCCCCACACCTCTCTGCTGCACTCCACAGGCATACATTGATTTCTTTCCCAGCAAATCAGTGCTGCTGTGATTACTGCCAAGTGCCTGCCAACACAGTGTGTGTAAGGAAAGGGCTCTTGGGAGATGGAGCTCTGGGGGCGTGACATGTCACCTCCTGACATCTGCCTCGGCAAGAATTTTACAAACCTAGGGATGATGTCACAAGGCTTAATAAAAGCTATTTGGAAACAAGATAAAAGAAGTATGTTATGCTATTCTAGGAGTAGGCAACCTTGGAACTCCAGCTCATAAGTCTCTTGAGGCATTGCAAGACTCTGACAGCCACAGGCATAATGCCCAGCAGCAGAGGCATGATGCCCAGCGCCAGAGGCATGACAGAATTTGTAGTTTGACCACAAATGCCAAGGTTGCTTACCCCCACATTAAGTGTCAGGGGTATCATCCTTTTTATGCTTGAGGTTGTGATTTCTTCATGGTGACCTTTTTGAGTGAGACATTGTGACAGAAGGTAACATCCTCTGACTTAATATAGCCCACTGATGGTCTCCCACATCATACTTTATATAACGTCCCTGTGACATTGTACCCTCAGTGTCAGGACCTCTCAAAGATGTCCATTCATATGTGTAGTACTCCCGGTTCAGATGTCTGCTCCGAATTGGATAAACCGTGACACTGAATTTAAAAAAAACTTAAGCCTCTGCAAGCTTCATACTGCTCATCAGTTGAGACAATATCATCATCAAACTAACTTACTTTGCCGGTCATGTGCACTTGATATTTATGTTTTAAATATGAACCAAAAAGGTCCCTGCATTTGTTGGACATGTGGATGTTTAGAATTTTAGCACCTCCATGGGTGTGGCTGATTTTGGCTTGGATCACACAATGAACAATGACTAGTGTGAAGCTGGAAATGTAGACAAATACTCATGTTGTTAACAGGACTAAAGCTGGCTATAGACTTGAGGAGTGCCATTCGAAATCTTGTTTTTGTCACCCTCTTGCCTGGAATTAATCCTGGGAACCTTTGTTATCCGGGTTATTTTCCTTGCTTGCAGAACCACTGGAGAGTTCTAATTTTGTGCTGGCCTTGTCCTATCCACCTACTGGCTCTGACCCCAACTATTGGTCAGCTGCAGGAAATTACCTAATCTGCCACCTATAAATACTGTCCTCCCCTTCCTGTCTTTGCACTAGTATAGGATTTCTTTTGTGTATCCTGGGTGTGATTTATCTTTGCTATATTGGATTCCTGGTTTATGATCTTCTGCTTGTCCCCCACCTGCCTTTTTGGATTACACTTTTGTATCGTGCTTCCGTTTTGTTGCTGACCCGGCTTGGACTTTGACTCTGCTTCTTCTGGACTACCCTTTGGACCTGTTGCCTTCGGTTTCTTGGAAAGTTTTGCGACCTGAGTCCTATCTGTGGCAGCGTCCTTCGGTTTCTTGCTGACCCGGCCTGGATTCTGATGCGGAGTTCCCCTTGGGTACTGTGCAATTTTAATTACTGGCTACTGACCCTTGCTGGCACCATACGGTGAGTAGTTCCTTTCATTATTATTGTACTACTAGTCCTGTTCTGCCTACACCATGCTCCATCGGGTCTCTGCATATCCCGGCTGTGAGATTCCCATCTGTCTCTCCACCTGACACCGGGATAACAAGACTAAAGGGTCAGGAAATTGGAGTGACGGGTGGGACTTCTTGGCAGGTCTAAAAGTTTGATTTTGACATTCAATTTTGGAATGAATGCAGCTACTCGAATGTAAAACTGTTAGACTTTTTGCTCCTTCTAAAACAAAACAAATTTTCACCCTGTCCCTTCAAATTTTCTCATCACTACTTTTGAAATTGATCAGCAGATTGACCCCAATAACTGTTAGAAAAGCGAACAAAGTTTCTGAAAAGGAATGTTTTTGAACGAAATTGTACTGGTATTTGGCCAGCTTAAAGTAGAACTATGAGGTGAGTGATTGATTTTCACTCAACCTCCATCCTCATAGTTAGAACAGACCTGTGACAATTAAACTGTCACACTTTGGCTCTATAGATTGGGAAGTGAGCGAATTCATACCATCGCTCGCTCACTTTCTGATCATCTACCTGCAGAGAGCAGTGGCTGCCAGATAAGGAGGTTACCCCATAGTTCTCCTTTAAGCTCCCACATGGCTAAACAGCATGGATGAAGGAATCTCCTCTGCCAGTTATTGTATTATTGTATCAGCATTTTTTTGGACGTAGTCACTGTTTGGGCAACAATTTTCCACCGAGCTCCTTCAGTTTGATAATTAAAGTTTGTCAAGCCCCGTGGTTACCACAGGGCCACCCACGGCTCTAATTTGAGCCAGCTCTTAGTGGAGTTGTATTTGGCTGGAAGTTTATATAGATAATTAGCATCAGAAACAAAATACTGACTTGGGTCTGCAGCCTTACTTATGGATTATTTATACGTTTGTTTTTTTTGCATGCAATTTGCTTTAATGATGCATTCGTAGCTCCTAGTGGTTAAAAGATATTACATTTTTATGAGCCAGTCAACTGTTAAGCAAGCAGAAAAATGCACGGCTAAGATATATGGTGCCTTTATATAGAACACTTTTATATAAAGTAGTTTCTCGAGATGTGAAGTTTTATTTGCTTCTGTAACATTGAAATTTGTTTTATTTGGGCTACTGCAAGCAAAACTAGTATATAGAACAGCCAAATATGAACTACAATGGATCTTCGGCTGTCCCCAGGCGGAATATGTGAACATCTCCACTTACGTTGCGTTTCCAGGCCAGCGAGTTCATTTCACCAGACAGTGGTCTTAACATGCCTGCGGCGAGACGTGAGTCACTGGGTAGGTGTTCAGCCGTGAGTGACCGTTGACTCTCACAAGCATGTGAAAATAAGCAACAAAGTGTAACTTTCCATCGGCAATGGGACGGCAGAAGATCTGAGACCCATGTTAACCTTCTAAGAGCTTTGTAGAGAAGCTGACAGCCCCCCCCCCCCCTCCCTCTAACTTGGTGAG
>NW_017306750.1:976572-1050097 GCF_000935625.1 Nanorana parkeri | reverse complement strand
AAGAGCTGGGGAGAGAACCGGAGAGCCCCCCCCCCCTCATATATAATGTGTTGCAGACATCCTTTCTCTGCACCAGTTCATAAGCAATTCTCACTAAAATCCTGTATTCCTACTGTTCTCTTCCCTCTATGTATACTGGTGCCTAGGAAATCTTATTACAGCAGAAAGGACTTGAGTTTGGGTAATATGAGTAATCGCATGGATACAAGTTTTCCTTTTGGCACATTTTGATTTAGGCTTCACGCGGTACTGCTATTAAGTAGCTTGCACTAAAAGGATCTACTCGTTGGAAACCCTCTCTGCGCCAAACAGTTTTTTCTGAATTATAAGTCTCTACCATCGGAAATCAATTTAGTTTACCAGAAGAAATATCCAACTGGCCCATCGGAGTGTTTTTACTGCTTAGTATGAACCCTCCCTCCTATGATGAAACTATCCACTTTCTTTTGGATCATGTAAAACACCTTTTACGTCCCTCATCAATAAAAAGCCCCACTAATACTAGTCGGTTGCGTGTTACAGCCTATTTCATACCTCTCAACTTAAAAGAGGGACAACTAAGGAGAAGTATAGGACAGGGGAACTTGATTCCAGAGGAGTGCAGTCCATCCAAACGATGCACATTTGGGGGGCTATACCTATTTCATTCAGAAGCTGCAAATGCACTTTTAGCTAAACACACCTCTAAATACAATATATATGGCAGCCCAGATGGTGCAGTGGTTAACATCGATGCCATTTAACGTTGAAGTCCTAGTATCACGTAGCTGGTGGGAGACCAGTAGGACGAGGAGGCTTCTCTTGCATCTCATGTCCTGCACCCCCTGGAAGTGGGAACAGGGCGTGCGGATGACAGCAAGGAGCACGAGTGCCAGTGGGTGGTCCAGACACCGCGCAGTAGAAGTTCAGGATCAGGATTGTCAGATGAAGCCAGAGGTCAAACCAGGCGGGCAACAAGTACAAAGTCGATAGGCAAGGTAGAGTCCAGTAATCAGGCCGAGGTCAGGAGGCAGACAGCAAGCAAGAAGAGTCAGAGCAACCCGGGTCAAAAACGAGCAGCAGGCAGTCAGACTGGGTAACAGGTCACAGGAAGCACAAGCTGAAGACCATCAGCAACCTGGTTACGGCAGGTTCGTTTATATAGACTAGTCCATTAAAGTGACAGCATCACTTCCTGTGCGACCTTCCGCGCACTTCCGGTTGCGCGTCCTTGCGCGCACTAGAGCATGTTTCTCAGCAATTCGAAACATAGGCCCATGCGCGGGAGCCTTATTTACCTTACACCTAGATTCATTTGCCACCAGGTACTTCCTACATGGAGTTTCCATATTCCTCCTGAATTTATGTGAGCTTCTGTTGATTCTTTTGGATTTCTATAACAAATACCTGGGGAATTGATTTTCTTTTAACCAAATTGCCCCTATATTGTTGGTGTATGTGATAGGGATAGGGGCACTAGACTGTCACTATGGAACTGATTTGAATGGTGCTATCTATTCTATAGAGCAGATTTGGACTGTACAGAGAACATTAAACCACTCACATCAGCCCATGCCCTCTTACAATCTAAGATAAGTTCACCTTTGGTGGACCTTTTTGATAAAAGTGACCATGACGAGGGGTCCCAGTAAGTTAAAAAAAACTGCTCCACTTTAAAAAAATATTTATTACTGAAAGTGCTATACCGGTAGGCTAATTTTTGACCACCCTGAAGCCAGTCTCATATACTCCTATACATTCCAGGCTAGTCTCTGGAAACCTCTAGCTGGTAATTCTCACCCCCAACATCTACTGAGGCAGTGGAGGAGGGTGAACCTCAACAGCTGCAGCTTTCTAGAAAGTAGCCTGAATGGAAATATGGAAGTATTGTAGATGGGCTTGGGGGGGATGAAAATGGCCTACTGGTATAGCATTCCAGTATTCAGTATTTTGTAGAATTGGACCGTTTTTTTTAACCTTCCGGGGCCCCTTGTCTGCATTGTCATTTTTATGAACAAGTTCTGCCATAGGTGACCGTATCCTTTAACACAGTCGCACATATCTACGCATTTTATATATCGCCGAATATCCCACTAGTATGTTTTTGCCTTGTGGAAGAAAACTGGAGCACTTTGCACAACATATTGTCACAATAGAGTCCCCCAGGAAATAAATAATAAAAAGAATGATATATATAGTTACATATACAATTTGTGCACGGCGCTATAATTTATTCACTCTGTGGGTATCCTGGAACAGAGACTTGTTCCACTGTACATCATAATTTATTAGGAATTTAAATACAAGCGAGAGCTCATTTCCATTAGCAGCAGCAGCCATGTTTATGTACTATTGTTCTTTCTGGAAGGGAATTACTGTAGATCATACTAAATGAGATCTTTTCCTGTCACTGCTTCTTTGTGTTAAAAAAAAAAAAGTGAAATATGTTGTCATTGGTAAAGCAGAGGACTATCGGGGTGTGCAGAATGCAGTACACTATAGCAGCCAATCGGTGTTCAGTGTAATGTCGCTGCTGTATAAAAAACACTTACAAAAAGCGCATTGATTTTAAGAGTTTGCTCAAACAGGAAGTTAAACACACACTGGCTTTCTGGCACATCAGCAGGAGGTATTCGGTTTTATGCAGCTTTTTATAAGGAAATAAAAATAGGGAAATGTGCAGGCATCTTCCTTTACAATGTTTATTCATGGCCGCGCTGTGTATGGGCTCTGAGACAGAGTACATGGAAGGCCTGAGCTGCTTGTAGCGAGCCTCTGATCATAAGTTGCTTGATTCCGAATTGAATTGCTCGGTGATTGCCTTCACTCAGATAAATGACTTTTCAGTCAGCTTGTTTGGACCTGTAATAATTATTATTTAATTTTTTTTCCCTTTCATTGTGCATTAAATCGAACGGGGCCAGTGGGAGGTCAGACTTCACACTACACCACATTAATTACCACCAAGTGAGCAGAGAGCTTGAGAAAGCAATTTTATGCAAGGGGCAAAAATCTTATTTTCCTTTTAGCTGCTGTTAGCAGAATCAGAGGAGATTCACACATGCTTAAGGACTTGGTTCACCTTTCCAACTGTTTCGTGTTACACCCATATTTGGGGTATAACCTGAAAGTCACGTTCCCCAACCCCCCACCCTCAAACTGCCCCCCTCATGGGGTGCTTCTCCCTGGAGTGCCCTGTTGACTTTTGAATTTGTCAGTGCAGGTAAAGGTCATCCATTTACAGGGATCTGTGAATGGAAAGACTACCAGTCCCACCCAGCCACCACTGCAGAGGGACTTGCAGATCTCAATGGAGCACAAATGTAGCGACTTCATCACATTTGTAGTCCATTACTTCCTCTAGCCCCAAAGCCGAAGGCTCGTAGCTCAGTATGAACTTGGGGCTCGGATGTAAACAAAGCTGGATCCAGTGCATTGTGGCTGCAATGCTCTGCAGGCTTCAGTGCAAAAAAAGCAATAATTGCACAATTTTTATTTTTATTAAAGTGCAACTGAAGCCAAAACTTTGATTGGAGCGGGAATAGAACACCCATGGTGATTCACCCTTTCTTTTCGATCCAGTGACCATTATAGGTGAAAGTGGGGAACAAAAACATTCTGCATTTTGGTTTGTCATCAGAACAGGAATAGATAGGAAATCTTCAAATAGAGACGTTGGTTCTAGTGGCTCTGCTGACCACCTGGGATTTCTCTCACTTTCAGTTGTGGCTATCAGACATGAAGTGAAGGGAAATCTCCCCAATGGGACACAGAAAAAAAAACCTGACTGGGTTATATCCCTCCATAAACCTGGCCATATACTGTTCTATTTTTTTTTTCATTCAGCCTGTGGGTTGAATGAAAAAAATAGAACAGATTTCCTCCATCAACACTTATGAGCATTGATGGACTACATGTGGCAAGCATCGTTCATTTGAAGATTTTCTAACCGGCTCCTTCAGGAGGACCAGACAAAATTCACATAGTGTTTTGACCAGCTTTACTCTATCCAGAACTAAAATAAGCGGGGTTCTACTTTCATGAAGGTGCTTTCCTCCTTTCATTCACTCTTTTTGCAAAAGATGGACTATGCCTTTTAATATAGTCATGTGACATGTCACCTTGTTTAATATTAATGGTGGCATTTTTTTCTTCTGCTGGTTCCCGATGTTTTGGATGAACGCTGATCTCTGTCAAGTATTTAATAGTTATCATAAATCTATTTTATTTACTGGTCTTTTTATATTTTTATGTTTATCAGTTACTTTGTGATGTGCCACAAAAATAACACGGTATAGTTGTGTTTTAACCTTAGGTGTCTCTGCCAAGCATTCGTTAATAACACAGTATATATGAGCCACACTTTGGGTCCTTTGGGAGAAGAGAGTATTATGGATTGCTCACACTTTTAGGATTTTCATTTGAAACTGTTAGATGTGGAAATTGCAGCACATTTAGCACCAGCGCTGGACCAATACACACATTTCGTTTTTAGATTTTGCTCTGTCAGGTTTACACAAGTTGCCAACTGCTGTCTACTGCAGGGTTTGGCAAGCTTGGCTTTCCAGCTGTGGTGAAACTACTACTACCCATCGTGCTTCTTCCTCTGGGAGTCATGCATGTGGCCCTCAGCCTTGCAATGCCTCATGGGACTTGTAAGTTTCACCACAGCTGGAGTGGCGAGATTGCCTTCATGTCTACAGCGACGTCCTCCCTAAACAATCCAAACAATTTGGATTCCATATTTCAGCATTGCTAGGTTTTGTTTTTACCGCTAGACCAAATCTAAAGCAAAATCTGAGTGTCTGTCTACCAATTGGCTTTATAGAGGAAGAATGATCAAAGCCAGCTAAAAATGTGAGCAGATTCACCTTACAAGCTCACCATACACATTACCCCTGCGGGGCTGGTGTACATGAATGCTTCAATTACCCAGTCTACGCTAAATATGGAGGGATCTACCCGGCCGGCTATTGTATTTGTCGTCCGTGGCCATCACCTGAGCGGTGATTGCACTTAACCAGGCTATGTTACATAACTGCAGTATGGTCTCCAGGAAGGTCCAGGACCTGGGTGTATTGTCTGGCAGGGATGTGGGAATTACAAGACTGAGCAAAATTAGAAATCCTTTGGAAGATAAAAAAAATTTATTCACATTAACGGAAATATAGTTTGTCTGCCTGACATTTTAGCTTTAATGAAAAGCCTTGTGAATCGGTCTCCAGAGAGACCGACCACATAGCTGACCCTCTTAAGGTAGCTGAATCCAAGCTTAATTAGTAAAAAAGGGGAAAAAATTACTGGACTGTTGGTTCCCCATATGATAGAGGCCATCCATTGATTCAAAGGCGCATTCGCCCAGCTAAGCTCCCTCCGCAGAGCAGACATTACTAATTGTGGGCTAATTATGCCTTTGTAATCAGAACAATAACTATTTTTAGCAAGCCAAACTTCCTCCTGTTGTGCTGATGTACTTGTAGGGTTTTGGTGCTGCAAAGAAGATGGTATGTGATGGAAGTTTTCTTTTTTGCTTGGCAGTTATGTAAATGTCACGGGCCAATTTCTCAATTTGATGTTGCCAAAAAGTTGCAGTGCACATCTCAAACCATGTGACTCTGTGCAACCATTCCCCTTTGTGTACAAAGCAGAGAAGGATCCGGGTGCATCATGGCAAGTTATTTTTTTTTTCTGGTTTGATTCTGCTTGTTTATGACACGCCTGTCTGTCTGTACTCTTGTTTAGTTTTGTGGTGAGTGGGTAAGGATTAAAACCTCTGTCTTTTACTGTTGTCTGGATCCCTGCTTGGGAGATCTCCCCTCACTTCCTGTCGTAGTGGGAAGAGTTGGGAAAGTATGGATGCCACGTTTGGTTTGGGTGGCGTCCTGCTTTATGCAAGGGCATTACCCTTTCTAAAACGATTGCGTCTATTTAGAGTTCTACTTCATAACCTTATTCGGTTTTCTTTTCCGTCGTTGCTCTGTGTTCAGTCTCTCTCATTTGCATAAAAGAAAGACAAATAAATAAATAAACCATTAATTGACTCCCTTGCCCTTGTCACTCTCTTCTGTTCACTCTTGTTATTGTCTTGTCACTTGTCACTTCCCATTTGTCTGGCCAGTTTACCACAAGCGGCATTTAATTCCAAATTAGATCTTTGTCATTTCTATAATTCCATCAATCAGGGATGTTTTCTGCTAGGAGACGTGTGCTGTTCCCGGTGACGTCAGCCTGTCTCTGCTTCGCGAGGGATAAGTATCTCCGATGTCCATAATGTCACTGTTAATTTTTAGATGACAAGGCCAGTCGCTCATGAGAGTGACAGTGTTACAGACACAGAGGAGCTTATTGAAGCATAGTCTCTCAACCAGAGGTTTTTGTAGACCAGAGGGTACTTGTGTTATTTCCAAGGAGTACAGCTGTCTGTCAGAGTAAAATAAGCATATCATTTTATCAGTCACATTTAAAGCTAAACTCCCAGACGGATAAATAAAAACCAAAACCAACGAGTGCAGTTATGGGCAAGTACCTGAAGTGTGGCCTTCCGTAATCCAGTGTACAGTAGCACTCAGACTGGGAGAGGGAGGAAGTACCAGTAAATCAGGCTCTGCGGAAGAATAAAGATGCTCATGGGGGAATGTGTTTCTTTGTTAGATTTCTGTATTTTCCTGTACAAAACCACTTAATGGAAAAATGAAAGGTCAGTACACAGCACATCAAGACTCCATTGCTTTGCACAGATGATGATGATGATGATGATCTCATCATCAATTATGGCCCCGGATCAAGCTGAAGTGCCTAAAGGAGAACTATGAGGCGAGTGAAAATCACTCAGCCTCATAGTTCTAGCCGACGTGTGACAATTGATAGGCAGAACCAGCTGTCACTCACGCAGCTGGGTGGATCCAGACAGTAATGTCTGGATCCATCCCGGCTGCGGCGTCTCAGTATACCGCGAGCTTTAGCATCGCGGTATACTGAGCTTTGGGTGACAGGAAGACCGTAACCCTGAGGAGAACTATGGGGAAACGCCCTGACCCCATAGTTCTCCTTTAAGGGAGTAGCCCGCAATATACTGAGCATTGGGTAATGGGAGGAGGTCAGTATATGTCCTCTTGTGATCCCAAAGAGAACTATGGGGAAAAACACTTACCCCATAGTTCTCTTTTAAAGCCCCACTGAACTTTTAGTTTAAATAGGCAAAATGTTTTTAAGGTGCATCACAACAAAAGGTGTACAAAGTCTTGCAGAATGTTTTCTTTAAAAATAAGCCACGGCCTAAGTAGAAATGCTGCAGAGTGGGGACCCTTGCTGTCTGTGGGAAACGTAATTTCTCTGTCGAGGTTTGACATGCCCTCTGCAGAGTCAGAGCTATCCAGTCAGCGGGCTTGTGATTTTTGCTGATTGCAGAGTATAGGTCTCACTCAGTGGGTGTGTCGGACTTATGAAATTCTGCTTTAGAAAGAAAACCAACTTCAGGACAAAACATATTTTGTTTTGATGCACCTAGAATTTATTTGGCTGAAGGCAGGCTCAGCCGAACTGTCCGACAAGGCTGCCATGTGCCCGGAGTTCAACCCAAGCAAAGAAAGTATTTTTAGTTGTACTTGCAGGAGTTTGGAAACTGTTCAGATAAATAGGAGTATTGACAATAGATCGATAGATATATATATATATCTATAGATATAGATCTATATCTATAGATCTATATCTATAGATATATATACACTGTAAAAGAGACACTGTCACTTTGCCTGTGCAAAATTATAAGGGGTTTGGTGGCTTTAAAGAGGTTTGGAAAGGACAAAGTGACAGAGTCTCTTTAAGCTGCCCCATAATATGGTAAAAGCTAACATTTACAGAGGGGTATCCAGCTCAATAAAGTTAAATTGGTGAGTTAGGAAATATATTTGCAGCATGCAATGGGTTAAGAGTCCTAGATTTATAAGGCAAAAGCAAGCTAGGTAGACGTTTTAGACGGTGCTACGTTTTGTGCAACCACGTAGAAAAGCAAGTAAACAAAAAACTTGCAATCCCGTTAAAAAGATATTAGTTACGTTTATTCAAAATATATACTTATTGGGACTATTTTCCCCGTGTCGCAGGTCGATACGTGGGCCAGTACATTTCCTTTAATTCCTTCCTGAACAAGATTGTGTAACTAAAACGAGCGAATACAATTTGCGTGAGTGTGCATGTCTCAGCACTGCAGGCCCCGGCCCCAGAGCCCGCTATCCAAATGACTGTGAACTGTGAATGCCCTTGTGTTTTTAAAATACCTCTAAAAGGCAAGAAAAGGAAATATTTGCAATGATGGCATTATCGGGCCTTTTAATGCAGAGGTGTCGAGGAAAATAAAGGTTTTCCATTAACGGGCCTCGGTAAATCACTCGTTCCGGTGACAGTCTCGTTAGCATGACAAAAAGTACTGTAATTTATGTGTGACTCCTTTCCGTGTGTCAAGACGCATGTAGTTTCCAGCCAATCAAAAGTGGCAAGGTACCTGTGACTCACAATACTGAAGGGCTATTAAGACTTTCACGTTGATGTTTCAGAATGCAAGTAAAGACATTCAGTGAGCTACGAATGTTGTTGTCCAATAAAACAGCTCTTGTACCTGAGGCAGGAAGTCCACCTAATGTACCTTTATCTGAGTGCTGTGTGACCTCTTGCATGCATATCTAAAGTTTATTATTAACAAGCATAGTATAAAATTTCTGACGTGTAGATTAAAAACAGGTTTCAGTTCCTACTCTAATCTATGGGAGAATCCATACTTTATATACATATATATTATTTTGTATTTGTTTTCTCTCTCTCTCTCTGAGGATAAATTGAGAGCTTACCCATCCTCCACTGGCTGCAAACTGTAGATTATCATCCCCCTGCACGGTAGACTGTGCTATAGGAACATAAATCTTAGTTTTCATTTTGACAGCTACTGTGCATGGCTTCTAGCTGTCAGATCCTGCTGTCACTGACAGCTCTGGTCCCGGCTAACAATCGAGCACAAACCAGAGTGTCAGCTATGACATATCCGATGCATGTTGGAGGCTTGGTTCCAAAGAAAAAAGCCTGTAGATGGCAGTGTGGATTTGATTATTGCTGTAATTGTCAGGTACATTTACAGTATTAAAAGAACAGGATTGTCTGATACATTTACAGTATTAAAGTATTTCAATCCTATACATTCAAAATAAAAAAAATAGTATAGTTAATAGTTGAGTAGGGATTTGTTTTTATTAAGGGCCCATTTGGAAAAAGCCCAGAATGACCTTTTACATTTTTGAAGGCCTATGGCGACCAAGATGTTCCCATCACTGCTAGGAGTGAGGAAGGGGTCATGGGCTGTCTCTGAGGCCTCTTTTCTAGCCGCTGTTCTAATAATAGACTGGAATAACTAAGAGAAAATCAAACCCTGCAATCCTTTCAATCCAAGTTTTATCAAATCCTTTGCAACGTCGTCTTGCATTAAAGTTTCGCTAGAAGCAATTATAGTGATCACATTTTAAGCTATTGCAGGGTTTACCTTCAAGTGTGCATATATTTAATTGCTTTCACGTTTTACAAATTTTGCCTTTCCGTATATTTTTATTGAATTTTGCCGATTTTTTTTTTATATAGAGGGCTCTGAGGGTCTCTTTGCAATTACCATTTCTCTATTTTTACAAGATAGATGTTGGAATAGATGTTGGAACGGTAAATGTTGGAATAGAAGCACCACACTAATTAAAATAGTCCAGATACAACTTTTGTTTATTTAGGGGGGACATTCAAAAAGAGTAGCCAATGTGTTTCATGGGTACGGTGTCCAAAACACACCCCCTTCATCAGGGCTTATTGAGAGAAATCATGTATGTGGACTACAATCCCTGCAGCTTAAAAAGAAGTACTTCAGGCTTCTCAGCAGCTAGTTTGACATAAGTTCTCTCATTAAAGGAGAACTATGCGGTCTGTGTTTTTCCCCATAGTTCTCCTTAGGGTAACGGGAGGACACAAACTAGCGTCCTCCCGTTACCCTAAGCTCAGTATGTAGCTCGCGGTATACTGAGACGCCGCAGCCGGTGCGGTTCCCGACTTAGAAGACGGGATCCGCCCAGCTGCGTGAGTGACAGCTGGCTTTGCCTATCTAGAGGCATAGCCAGCTGTACCCGCCCCCTCCCCCGTCCGTTCCGCCTAATTGGATGTCCCTCTGACCCTAATGGAATAAAGTTGTGTCTAGACTATTTTATTTTGTGTGGCATTTCATTTCATATATCTACTGTTTTCATTGTCAAGCCAAGGATATTGTGGAGATCCTTTGATTGCAGAAGCTGCCTACCCGTTAGCCGAATCACCCATATTGAAAACTACTGTTGGACGAGAAACGCCAAGAAAATAGCCACACAGGTCCAGCTCTTTCTTTCCAGTAGCACTGAAAATCAGAAAATCAGACTTTGCATTTGTAAAAAGCAAATATGGCTTCCCCCTGTACATCTCTATAATTAGAAATTATGCCTAGAAGCAAGGTTTTAATAACACGAACACATATTCATGAAATTAAATACCTCTTAACTGATCTTTTAAACATGTTCATGTAAAAACTACTGAAAAGACCATCTATTCCCTACATTCTTCTTTTGGTTAAACATGTAAGGTTTTTGCATTGCGTAACGATCCCTACGATGGATTCCGATTTCAATCATAATGCTCATTATTGTTTTCTGTAAAAACTTGTTAAAGTATTTCAGACAAGGCCTTTGTTAGCCATGAGAAGTATTGCTTACCTATAATTCCGAAGAGTGTTATCAATAATTCTTCATTAGTTCAGCTCCTAAAGATTAAAAACAGTACAACTCTATTGGATAATCTCGCGCACCATTTTTCACAGGGGAAATTAGTAGCGTGATCATTGGCAAATCAATATTCAAATTGATTTAGAGGTTCGGCAGAAGGAAATTGAATGTGTTCTTGGGAGGGAAGAAGTTTGGAAAGCGTGTTTTTGTGCTGTACCTAGCTAACAATTTTCGAGGTGTACAACATGTGTTGGAAAAATGCTTTTGTTGGTAGGAAGGCAGATAGGAAAAAATAGAGTGGTGGAAGGAGAGAGATATGTGAGGAGAGCGATAGAAGGAGAGTGAGAGAGAGAGGGATGGAAGGAGAGAAATGGATATCAAGGAAGATGGAAGCAGAGGGAGAAAGAGGAAAGGAGAAAGAGGGCTGGAAGGAGAGGGAGAGAGAGAAGTAGGAGAGCAAAATGGAAGGATGGGAGAGAGAGAGGTGGAAGGAAAGGTAGAGTGATGGATGTAGAGGAAGATGGAAGCAGAGGGAGAAATAGGAGAGTGAAAGATGGAAGAAGAGGAAGAGCACCATGGAAGGAAAGGGGGAGAGAGCTGGAAGGAGAGGGAGCAAGAGATAAAAGTAGAGGAAGATGGAAGGAGAGGGAGGGAGGTGGCTGTAGAGGAAGATGGAAGCAGATGGAGAGGGAGAGGTGAAAAAAAGAAAGCTGGTCTCTATGGAAGGATAGGAAGAGCAAAATGGAAGGAGAGTAGAGGAGAAAGAAAGATGGAAGGAGAGTGCACGAGAGATGGATAGATATCTTTATGTATAACATATAATGAAATTACACTGTAGCAGGTGTGTTTTCTTCAGTTTCGATGGGGGATGATCAAATTTATTCAGCTACTGCAGTGACTGCATTTGGAAAAGTGACACGGGTCACATCTTCACGGAAGGATGTATGTGAAATTTGTGTTGTCACTATTTCTTCCTTCAATTTCCGCCTGCACATATGTGTTTTCTGAGGCTGTCACTTACACCGGGGCGATGGAGCACCCCCTGCAGGCACTGCCATGTGTTTATCTGGCTTCTAACAAACCTGTTAATGAGACTGATGCATTGCAAAGAGTTGGAGGAGCTTGGAGAAGTCTGTGGATGACATATGAACTTGTTGAGCAAGCTGCGTCTCGGTGAGAAAGTCTCTCTTCACAGGGAGTGTTGTTTAATGCTCTCGCAGTCACACCAAACATGTTTCATGGACTCCCTGCGGCACGTTTAAGCTGCTTCACGCGACAAGTAGGCTAAAGGATAATGGCATGACGATCAAGGTTGTTAATTTTTGCATTGTTTCTATGTTTAGGTATTTTTTTTAAATTTTTTTTTGCATCAAGGAGGATTTCAAGCAAAACTCTATAGTTTATTTTTTTCAGTTTTATGTTGGAACCCCTGTAGGGTTCTATTTACTATCAGTATTTCCCCCGGGGATAGTTCCCTACAAATCATGCCCTGGTGAAATACGAGGAAGTAAGGAAATCTCATTGGGGACACAGGTGGAGTGTATAGGGAAGCATTAGAATGTCTGTGAGTCCATTAGGACATGAGGATCATTGCCCCCATGACAGAAAGGGATGGGACATCCAAAAGTTGTCACCAGATCAAGAGTTACCGGTAAGCGGAAACCATCCATTTGGAGCACCTATTCTGATATGACTAAGAGGGACATTCCTCTCAATTTGTAGAGATTTCCTCTCGCTTCCTGTTGCATCTTTGGAACAGAAAGTGAGGGAAATCTCCTCGACATGACTGTAAAAAAGAATGAGCTGATGGGTTTTTCACCCCTATCAACTCTCACTAGAACTTTACATGATTGGCTGCAGTTTTGCTGGATATTTTACAATTAGAAAAAAAAACATGCTTTCTGTAAATGATACAATGCTGAACTGGAATATTATGTGCCAGAGTCCTTTTCAAATTGTCGGGTCCACCCAGCATGGCATGTTCTATGTAGGGAGGGTATTCTTGATCTGCCATATTTTCCTCCTGGTCTGTTGCAAGCATTTTCCTTTCATGGCTTTGGTGCACCCTGAGCCCCATTTACACTTGAGCCTAGGGATGCACTGATACAGATACTAGTATCGGTGCCGATGGCGAGTACTCATAGTCGGCCAAATGCTCCGATGCCTAGCCCGATACGTCCGGTATCAGGAACCCGGGCAGTGCGTCATTACACGCTACCCAGCTTCCTGATTGGCCGTGAAGCTGGCTCCATGTTCTCTCATCACTTGTGACAAGAGAGCATGGAGCCGACTTCCCAGCCAATCAGGAAGCCGGGCAGTGTGTAATGACATGCTGCCCGGCTTCCTGATTGGTCGGAAGCTGGCCAATCAGGAAGCCAGGCACCATGTAATGGCGCGGCGCCCAGCTTTCTGATTGGTCGGGAACCCAGCTTCATGCTCCCTCATCACCTCATGACGGGGGAGCATGGAGCTGCTTCCCGGCCAACCAGAAAGCCGGGTGCCGCGTCATAACACAGCGCCCGGCTTCCTGATTGGCTAGAAAGCCGGCTCCATGCTTTCTCGTCACCTAGTGATGAAAAGCATGGGGACGGCTTCCCTGCTAATCGGGAAACCGTGTGGCGAGTCATTACATGCCGTCTGGCTTCCTGAATAGGACTTCCGGTACTCGGCATTCGGTATACCGGTATCAGTGCATCCCTACTTGAGCATGAGCATTTTCAGGTGATTTAGCTTTTTTGCTCATTTTTCAAGCTTTTTCACGCTTAAGTTTTTTTTTTTTTTCGTTTCAGCCAATGGAAAGCTAGGAACTAGGATGAGGTGGTTGGATGCAAAAAAAAAAGCATGTTACCTGAATTTTTCAAGAGCCTGCATTTGACATCTATGGGGCCAAAAACATCTATACCACCCTAAAAAGAGCCTCATGTACTTTTTCGAGGGACAAGCTCACAATGCTCAGGTGTCAATGGGCACCACTGAAAATAATGGGATTCTTCAGCTTGAGCGTGGTCACGCTTCAGGAAACACGTAACAGAACGCTTAAGTGTAAATGGTGGCTGGGAGAATAAGAGGAATAATCATTCTGGTTGTTGAGAAGCTTTAATGTAGGCATTTGTATGTGCTATGGAGGGTTAGTAGGCCTTGTGATTGTGTGACATAAGAGAAAACATGATTGGTGACTGGGAAACAGTAATATTTGCCTTCAAACGCTATCAGCCACTGGGCCCGCTGAGTGTCTGTCATAACCACGCTCCTCTCCCGTCTCCTGCACGAGAGGCCAGAAGCTTGGCATCCGACCCCTCTCGTTGTTTAGCATCTGTCACTGCACAATATTTTAACAGGTAGATGAATACGTCTTCACTTATCGAATTTAAGTGCTAGCTGGCATGAGACGTGTGTTGGAAGCAGGCAGAGCTCTTTTTCTTTTTTTTTTTCCCCTCCCTCTGTCATCCCCTTTGGTCTGAAGAGTGCCAAGTTCAACAGCATGCCATTTTATTACAGTATTTATGAGTGAGAAGGCTACCACAGTTTATCACTTGCAGAAAGGAGGCCGCGGGAAGGGGAAAAATGAAATAAATAAAATTGTATGCAAATTGCTTCATTACACAGCCGAGAATCTGCAGGGAGATGGGAAGTAATGACAAGTCTTTGCCAGGCTGGCAGTCTAATTGCACGGACAATGCACTCTATCCTGATTTGCAGCATAATGCACTTTGATGGCTCCATCTTATTAATCAGACCAATATCTGCTTGTTAAAGCTTGCTATAGCGATGGGCCCTTCTATTGTAGCGCTACCTGGGGCACTGGGGGGCTATTTCTAAAACCGTACAAGGCTAAAAATAGGGTAATTTCTTCTCTTTATTAAAACGACCAAATTGTATGAATTTTGTTTCCTCCTAGAGTCAATAAGACTCCTATTCGTGCCGTATAATACAAATACCTCCTAATTCCATTGACAGCTGCCACTTTATAAACATAGTAAAAAATGTTCTTTATTGGAGTATAGTTGCACTTACGTTTTTAGATGTACTTTGCGAATGGGGATGAGTGCAGGGATTTTGGTGACATTTTGCTTTCAGGTTTCAACAAACCTGGCCTCTTTTTTTTTTTTTTTTTTCCATTAATGCACAGCAATCGCTCACCAAACTTCCCTCTTCGTTCTGGGACGGGAGGGGGCGTGGTGGTGCATTGAAGTCAACGAAGATACGAAGGGGGGAGTTTAGTGAGCGGTTGCTGTGCGTTCTAGCAGCTACCGCTCTGGAACGTGCCACAATTGGTGTGAATGGGCCCTCAGTTCCATGCACAAATTCCCTACTGATCACTGCGGTATGCACTCTATGCCATTGTTGTGACATCCTGTGTCCATCCAGTTACATAGTATTTGAGGTTGAATAAAGACATTAGTCCATCAAGTCCAACCTGTAGGACCTCATTCTTAGGAGTACTTGTACCTCAGTTTTTTTCCTCCATCCTACCATGGATGGAAAAACTGAACTTACCGGGCCCACGTTAGATATATGGGAAGTCGGAACCAAGCAGACATGTGTCCGCTACATCAGATTACACCTGATCTATCACAATCAAGTCCGTTCCGTTTTGTTTTTTGAACCTGGACGCAGTCGGCGGTAATCAGATGTGACTGGACACACGTCCTTTTAGAGTCCGCTGCCCCTAGACTGATATTTTGGTCTTCCAATCAGATCTGCCTATAAAACTGACATGCTGACCTGATCGGACCGCCTGTCTGAACGGGGCCTGAATGAAGCCTTCCCATATAGCTTTGCAAGCCCTGTGAGGCCATCCTTTATAAGTCCATAGACTTTTGGCAAGGTGTGGGGTGCCCACTGGGCCACCCATAGCTCAGATTTTGAGCGATTCAGCAGGAATTGGCCAAAATTCGAGCAGTGTATGGCCATCTTTAGAAGAGAGTGCCGTTTCCCTGGGCTGGTATATAATAGCTGCCTGGCAAATTATATTTAAATGGTTGAATAAACCCGACCTTACACATGAAGCATGTTGTTTGAACTGTGACAATGGATCTCTTGCACATCCCGGTGTATAATAGATTGAAACTTGTAGCCGTGCAGCAGATGGTGAACTCTGATTGAAGGGGCTCCTATTGAGATAAAACACTGTTATGGGGAATTGTGGGGAAGACTTGCATTTAGTCCTTTTTTTTTTTCCTGTGGTTAAAGAGAATTTTATTCAATCACAGCCGCGTAATTCCTATTGAAAAAAAACCACAACACATCTAGGCTATGAACTGTCACTGTCCTTAACTTGCCCTGAAATGTATACTTAAGCCTGTAATACCCATCTTTCCTGGGGTGAATGCTGCACAAAGTTCCCAGTAGTTTTGCTCAGATCTGAGCTTTAGCCCAGGTTCACACTCGAGAGTTGTTTACCATAATTAACCCTGTATGTACTGTGCTGCCATATGTTTCTTGTCAGTTGTAAACTAGATGTCCACAATGTCTGTCTGAACAAAGGGTTTAAAGGAGAACTATGGGGTCAGGGCTTTTCCCCATAGTTCTCCTTAGGGTAACGGGAGGATACAAACTAGCGTCCTCCCGTTACCCTAAGCTCAGTATACCGCAAGCTACAGCTCGCGGTATACTGAGACGCAGGTGTGGATCCCGACATCGATGTCGAGATCCGCCCAGCTGCGTGAGTGACAGCTGGCTCTGCCTATCTAGAGGCAAAGCCAGCTGTACCCGCCCCCTCCCCCGTCCGTTCCGCCATTACCCGCCCCCTCCTGTCACAGCAGAGAGCCGTGACAGGATCGAGAGGAGTATGTGTTCGCTCACCTCCCGATCTACTGAGCCGACCTGTGACGGTCTCATTGTCACAGGTCGGCTAGAACTATGAGGTGAGTGAAAATCACTCACCTCATAGTTCTCCTTTAAGATCTCAAGGCTTAGGTGGTACATTGTATGTTAATATGTTCTAGAAAAAAATAAATATCTTTGTAAATACTTAGACCCCTACAGCAACCTAGGAACATATAGAAGGGCGATTTAGGAAAGATGGGGTAAGCATTTTCTTAGGGTAATAATTTACCGGGTCCCTGGTTGTGCCCAGCAAAGGGGCAGTATGGTAGGTTTTCACATGCATTTCCTGTTGCAGAGATTTTTTGCAAAGTGCACCGAAACAATCCCACAATGCCCTCCACACATCTATACTTACCGAGCTCCTAGAGCTGCTGTTCTGCTGTTGGCATCCAGCGCTGCAAGCCGCCCTCTCCTAGCCATGTCCCATTGAAGTCTGTGTGGCTGTAATGTGCAGGAGTGGCCAGCAGAGGGAGCATGGTGGTTGTGGAAATAACAATAGCAGAACCATGCCAGTCAGATCTCGGTAAGTATGGATCATTGACACAATGATTGTGTCAATGTAGGACGGGGCTCATAGAAAGTGGGTTGAATGGTGTCGCCTGATAAAGCAGAATGTCTGTTGGTAGAGGTAGTGCTGGGAAAAAGGCAAAAGCTGATTTTTTTATTTGTAGACCGGCCATGCATAAATAGTGTGCAGTCCGGAGGGAGATTTCCAACTTTTAAAGGAACATGTTCTTGCATACAGAATATAGGGATCATGTAAGGGAAAACTTTTTGAAATGATAGAAAATCTAATAAAGAAAACTGTTAATATTTGTGACATTTCTGGTCTGTTTATACTTTTATACAAGAAAAATGTCTTCAAGGTGGAATCACACTTCAGGTTTTAATTAGGCTGAACTATTATTATAGCTTTGCAACAGGTTTTTTTAAAGGTTGTTCATGGCATAATTGCTAAAGTATTCCGTTATCTTTGCTAAGTTTTAATTGTATTTCATTTTCAACTTTATATAAAGTTGTCCCCCCTTCCCCTCCTGAATACCAGCTGAAATTTCAAATCGGGTTGGACGTAAAGGGGGGCATGCTCCAGTGGCTAAAATTTCAAAGTGCTGTCAGATCAGGAGTGACTGATATGGGATATCTGCAGTCCGCACTATTTGCAGCTGCAATAATGTCATAACACGTGCCTTAGGGTTGATGTAGGAGTAGAGCACATAGATGGTCAGACAACGTATTGCTCAGGACGCACAGTTAAGGTTAATCTAGGCCCAGTCACTACAAGCTCATACTAGCTTTGACTTTTTAATGTCACTTCAAAAACTGTTTATTATTATTACACAGGATGTATATAGCGCAACAGTTTGCACAGCGCTTTACAATACAAGGAAGACATTACAATCGCAATATAATTCAAGACAGGATGGTAAGGAGGGCCCTGCCCCCGAGGGCCTGCAATCTAAGAGGGAGGGACAAGTGATGCATGAGGAGATAGCTGTGTTGGGATGAATTCTTTGAGAATATGATGGTTCAGTGGTTAGGTTGAGGTGGCATAGACTTCCCTGTAGAGATGAGTCTTAAGGGATCGCCTAAAGGCAGTCAGGGTGGGAGATAGACGGACAGGTTGGGAAAGAGTTCCAGAGGACGGCAGAGTTTATAATCTTTTCAAATATGCAGCTTTCAATAAAAGAATATGTGGTGATCTGCCATTAAGGTCCTTGTTCAGGCACTTCCTGTTATCGGTGACAACTGTCTTCCAATTGTGCTTTTGCATTGCCGAGCTATCACGAAAGCCTTTGGTGGACACTATAAGTTGTTGTGGTGACACACGCATATGCAACCTGCGGTCCAAGGCAATGATGTGCAGGAGATGCTGGGGAAGAGCACATGTGGGCAGGACGTGGAGCAGATCAGCAGCACGGGCATGGAGAAAGGATACAAAAAGGAAAAAATTGGCAATTGTTTTGATAAACGCTCTTGAGGGATATTTATTTTACGGCTTCAATCCTGCTCAGCTATGGCCTGCTGAGAAAGATGAGTTCGCATGGAGGTCCTAATGGCTTGAATTGTTCCAAGGGGATCTGACTGTTTGAAACATGGAGTTGCCATTTTTATTTTTGCAGATAATATTAAAGTTATTTTATGTGTCTGTTTAGATTTAAGTGGCTCTTATGATAGTTGTCCTTTAATTGTCACCATAGAATATTTTTTATAAAACCAGTGAAATATCACCCGAGCGGAGTTCTGCATTTCTCTTTATTACCCGGCCTTCCTCTTTGTATCATTTGATCCTGAAATGTTGCTGAAGTTTGCAGCTTCCGTTATTTACCTGGGAACTGCCTGTTAAGTGGTCCTTGCCACGGTTTTTTTTTTTTTATTGTGGCGGCATATTCGTCTGTGTTTATTCTGCCGAGGTAGCTGTACATCTTGTCACATGCTTGACGCATTAATATCTGACTCAACAAAGTAGAACATTTGCAGATTTCCCTGTTGAATTTTACTGCTCCTAAATTGTGTCTGTGTTGCGGCCCCAGCCTCTTGTAAACCAGCACTTTAATCTGCCGGATGGCTTATTGCCGTATGCGGCAAGGTCTGTGCCGGAATACAAAAACCATCTGCAAGATTAGTGTGCCGCAGCTGAATTAACCGGCAGATACTCCTCCAAAATACACAAATTGAAAGGCATGGCTCCGTATAGTCCGCCTCGGCTCTCTTTCCATGAAGTCAGATTTTTTTTTTTAGGTTTTTACGTTTTGCTGGTAAATGCTTCATTTATGAAAAATTGATTTAAGCAATCTGAAATTATTCATTGTTCAGCAAGGATTTTTTTTTTTCCAGATAACTAAGCGACTCGGATCTCTTAAGGTGCTCATAGATTTTCCTGGTGCTTTTTCAATTCTGAGTGACCAGGAGAGAGAAAGATGTATTGTTTTTAATTTGATTCTGGTTATTTTCCTCTGGGCATCTGCCCTGTGGTCAGCTTTTTATCAGTTGCTGGAGATGTTTTGAGGCTGGTGTAGCCTTCGTTGATTTGTTTTTTTATTTTACTTTGCAGTTGTGCTTAAAGCGAGCTGGTCAGTCCTTTCAAACTTTTTAAAGTTAGCTTAAAGTGACACTAAATTCACGATTTAAATCTTACAAATGCATTCAACTACCTTAACCATTAATAATAATGTATCTTATTTGTGTATCACTCGGCTGTAGATCCTCAAATCATCTCTGAATTGGTGCTGACGCTGTCCTTCTGGAGGGGGGCTACTGTTGTTCCCCATGGTCCCTGTGTGTGCTGTAAAGTAGCCACCGTTCCAAGCTCACTCCTGTGATGGACTACAATCTCATTCTTAGTTTAGCAATTGGTATTGAGATTGTAGCCAATCACATTTACTCTCCTAAATGTATAAATTATATTTTTCTAATCAATAAAGTAAGCCATTTGGCTGATTATCTAATTTTGGTTGGAGTATAACTTCTTTTTCCACCTCACTGCTTCTTACAGAGGTGGTATTTCTACAAACACACACAGGCACCATAGAGAACAAAAGTAGCCACCCTTCAGAAGGAAGGACAGTTTCAGCACCAATTAAGGGCTAGTTCACACCATCCCCGATTGTGGCCGGGTGGCTGGAACACATTGGATCGCATTCCGGCCGGCTCACTTTGTTTTGGGGCGGAAGGGGGCATGGCGGTGCATTGAACTCAATGGCATCGCAGCCACGCCCCCCCAGCCTCAATGCGATCAGCCGCACATCAGTGCCTGCAGTCCGGTGCAATCAGAAAAAGTAGTGCACACATGTTCAATGCACCGCCACGCCCCCTTCCGCCCCAATACAAAATGAGCCGGCCGGAATGCGATCCAATGTGTTCCAGCCACAATCGGGCCGGAAAGCATTGAGGATGGTGTGAACTAGCCTTTAATTGGTGCTGACACTGTCCTTCCTTCTGAAGGGTGTCTACTTTTGTTCTCTATGGTCCCTGAACTGTGGTGTGAACTAGCCCTCAGAGATTTGAGGATCTACAGCCGAGTGATACACAAATGAGATACATTTTTGATAACAGTGAAGGTACTTGAATGCATTTTTAAGATTTAACTCCCGAGTTTAGTGTCACTTTACCTTGCATAAGCTGGTCATACAGCGGTCGAATTTTGTTGAAAAAATTTGTTTTTGGAAAGTTTGTTCGATTTTTTTTCAATAGTTAATGATGCCAAATTGATTGTTTTCAACCACATTGATGAAAAAAATTTAAAGAGCAGGATGGCTTCTTGTATTAATGAAATGCTAACAGTGAATAAGGTTTTTGTTCAAGAAACTCCCTTCATTGCAAGATATACCCCCAAAAAAATGTTCTAATGATATTCCTCAAGTCTTTGATGGTATTCTGAAATGTACACGAGTTTGCTTGTATGAAAGTTTGTACGAAAATCTACCAGCCTACGGCCAGCTCTAACAAAAGTAACAAAGTTAATACCAGGCATCTTACCAGAGTCTCACTTTTGAAAATGTGAAGTACGGTAGATAAAATGTTTAATGTAGCACCATCAAATCCTTTTCATATAAGTGGATGCAAAGTACTCTTACCTCTCCGCTCTGATCGCTTTTCCTTCAGATCTTTATCTTTAGAGAGACAGATCTTTACACCAGGTGCCCTATGTGTGCCACTTTGCCATGGCTTGGTTGTCAGGAAAACCCCCATGGACGTTGGTGGGGCAAGAAGCTACATTTGATAGTTGTTCAAGGAGGCACATGTGAGCTAGGCCAAAAACTTTGGACTGGAGGCATTTGTTGCTTTACACTCCTCTATACCTAATCTGGAGAATACGATCTATTGTAGTTGCCTTTTTATCTGAAACTGCTGATGGATTTAAATGCTTCTGTACAGTTGAAGCCTAAATCTATCAGATAATCAGCTTGGAAAAAAAATATCTAGAAAAGATAGATTCTGGCTGGTGAACAGTGCCAGTTTTCTACTTTTGTGGTATAACGTCCGAGTTGTGCAGCTTCAGTTGTGCAGCGCCAATCACAGGCACTGAGACATATACTGATCTCTGCAGCTGCGGACCGGGATAATGTCTCAGTACCTGTGATTGGCGCTGTCAGCTCCCTGACGGGCTCGGCACGTGGAGCTGCGAACGGGCCCGAGCCCATCACTATTTGTTGAGACCATGCTTTTTAATTTGAGATTCAGCTCCTTCAGAGTTTGTAGTTACTTGTTGCTCACCCAAGCTGGTCTACACCAGAAATAAAAGTGCTGGATCTGCTGTTGATTTAACGATAACACTGTTCTAATGTGTAACGTGTGAGTTCACTATGTAGCTCTGCTTCCACATGCTTAATTCCCCATGTTTCTCCCTCCATGGGGTGTTGGGAGATGAACTCCTATCCGAAGATGGAAATGGACAAGTTGTGTACACTCAATGCTTGGTAGATGTGCTTCGTCTCCGCTCTCCTGTCTAATTGTGACAACCAGCTTGGCCGCTTGTTAGTGTCGGAAATGGAGTGCCACGTCTGATTTATTTGTAGACAGAATGAATGAAAATCAATAGCAATTAGTACAGTCCACACTCCTGCCCTTGTTTCTTTCAAGTAACATCTCCCATGATGAAATAGGTCTTAAAATAATGCCACATTTTACTTGACGTTAACAGTTCAGATAAGGCTTCGGCTTCTTTCCAAAATAATGAGGGCCCTTTTATATTGTTCTACGGGTTGAATTACTTTGTAAGTCATTGACCTGGTACAAGTGCGGGCATTGGCATGCTTTTTCCTGGGCAGTCGCTCACTTAACGGTGACAAAAGAGAAGGACAGCCCTGGACAAGTTCTTTCAAAAACAGGTTCCCCCGTAACACCACTCTAGCTCTACAGCAGTGTTGTACACGGGAGAGGTCACTTCTACAAGCATCATGTCTGCTTAGCTTGATGCTGATCAGGTGCAACTAAGACAACAGGTTATCTGCAGTATTTTGCGCCTGCTGGCCTGGCTTAGCCATGTTGTCTCTGTTGCCTGCCACCTCTTGCTATTCACTAACCCCTTGGATGCAGATATATTCTCTGTTTCACCACTAGCTCCAGTCACCGCTCTTCCTTCATAGTATCGTTTGAAAGTAAACATGGCGGTCTTTTACAGGATGGAGTCTAACATAAAAGCAGTTTAATGCGTTTTGCTAATGTGAACCTGGCTTCAGATATTTTTCTGACGTTAAGTGCATGCATGCTAAGTAATGTGTAAATGTAATACTTAAAGGAGAACTACGGGGTTAAGGCTTTCCCCAACAATGCCTTCATCTGCTTTTTTTTTTTCTAGAATGATGAGCCATCTTTGTTCAGGCATCATCTAGGGTCATTATCTACTTCATGAACTAACAAGTTTACTGAGATGACACAATAATGGGAATTCTGGTGCCATTACAGCACTGGGCAATGTGTACCAATGTTCCAGTGTAATACTGTGCAGCATGTACCAATGTTTCAGTGTTATACTGTGCAGCATGTACCAATGTTCCATTGTAATACTGTGCAGCATGTACCAATGTTTCAATGTAATACTGTGCAGCATGTACCAATGTTTCAGTGTAATACTGTGCAGCATGTACCAATGTTTCAGTGTAATACTGTGCAGCATGTAGCAATGTTTCAGTGTAATACTGTGCAGCATGTACCAATGTTCCATTGTAATACTGTGCAGCATGTACCAATGTTCCTGTGCAGTACTGAGCAGTGTGCACAAGCATCTAACACAGACCAGGCCCCTGCTGCAGCCTTCAACCTTGTGGTTTGCTACAATGTTGCAGTCTGATCATTGGGGGAGAAGAGACTAAGGAGATGTTTCCTCCTACTTGCAGCAGACTGGTGACCTCATCTAGGCCTGAAATGATATTGGGTTGCTACATATTGTGGCATTAAAGAATATATACACACATGTCAATGGCACCGCAGACACTCCTACCGCCCACAGTGTGATCGCCCGCACCAGTACATGTGGTACAGCAATGCATGCATTATTTTTTGCGATGGCTCTGCACCGGAATGCAGGGCGTTGCTGAACCACACGTTCTCTTGTGGGTGATTGCACTGCGGGCAGGAGGCATGTCTGCGGTGCCATTTACATGAATAGCACTACTGGCCACCTCCCGCTCCAGAAGGCTGGACACTTGGTTTATGTGAACCAGTGTGTTCTGGGCACAAATCATAACGGAATATGCTGGATATGGTGTGAAGCAGCCCTGGTACATGTAGTAATGGACCCAGACCTTCAGAGTATTGGCCCAGGTAATCAGCAGGGGAGGGTGGAGATGCTGCTTGAACGTACATTCAGTTTCAGCTGTGAACTTGCTAGTACATGCACTCTACCTATTGAAAGGGAATTTCCCGAGGGCTTAGTCCAATACAAACCTCCATTGAAGTCTGGCGCAGTCTTTTCTGCACTTGTGCCATCTCTTCCGCAGGGGGAAGGGGAACACAATTCAGGCTCTCGGCCAGCTTATGTTTTTGACCTTCTGTGTTTGTCAGCCCAGCAGGGCACCAGAGGAGGCAGAAGTGCTAAATCTTTTTTTTTTCATGACTAAAAGCAGTATGCGTGCTTGTTCATTTCTCACTGCAATAATGCCATGTTCACTTAGCCATTCTCCCGAGACCATGAAAACCTCATGCAGCCGTGATCTCTCTCTGCCATATGGCTCTATCTGTTTATCTAACCCTGCGGTTTAGAAAGCTAGGATTTGACTGCAAATGGAGGACCGTTTCTCCTATCTAAATGTGCCTTTCTCCCTGTCGGAAGGATTTAACCTCAGCAGCAATGAAGTCATTTTGCAGATTATGATCCTGAAGCGGAAAATGACAGGAAACCGTTCCCCGAACGCTGGGGACTTGTGCATCCAATATGGCTGTCATTAGACTCCACAAGGCAGATTATTTTCCCACCAATAGGATCGAAGTCATTGGGTTTAAATGTTTGTTTGTTTTTTTAGAAAATGGAGATGTTTAGAAAACACAAAGCAAGTTTTATATGTCCTTCAAGTTTTCCTAATTAAAGTGTCCATGCATGGAAAGGCAAGGCTCTTTATTAGACCCATTACAGATGGGTGGTCCGACCAGGTTGCCTTTCAGGTGGATCTGATCTTAAAATAGAACTATGGGGTAAGTGTTTTTCCCCAATGGTTCTCTTAAGGGTCACGGGAGAACATAAACTAGCATCCTCCCATGACCCAAAGCTCAGTATATCGCAAGCTACAGCTCACGGTACACCGAGATCGCCGCAGCCGGGACGGATCCCGATAATGCTGCCGAGATCCACCCAGCTGGCTGATTGACAGCGGGCTCTGCCTATCTAGAGGCAGCTGTACCCACCCCCTCCCCCGTCCATTCCTCTAGTCAGCACTGGAGGATCAGAGCGGGGAGGAGGGGGGGGGATCCCTGAAGGGAGCGGTGACTGACGGTCACCACTCTCTGCAAGGAGATTATAGAGAAGTGAGCAAGCGATGGTATGTGTTCGCTCACTTCCCGATCTATTGAGCGACGTGTGACAGTTTCATTGTCACATGTCAGCTTGAACTATGAAGATGAGTTCTCTAAGTCCAATGTTAGTCTGTGGGCAGCTGGACCTAAACGGACATGCATACATTTACAGCTGATTACCCCCGACTCTGTCCAAATCTGGAAGAACAAAACTGAACAGATTTCCATTTTGGTTGACCTGACCAACATGAATCGGAGATAATCTGATGTAAACAGACACATGTCCATTTACATCGGACTCCCCATAGGCCTAAAGTCCCATTCACACCATGACGGTTGCGTATCAGCGTGGTTTCTGTGCGGATCTAAAAAGGGCGGTTTTGGGTGTTTTTAATTGCATTTCAGCGCTCGCGTGCAATTAACGCCCAAAACTGCGCTGACAGTGCAGGTTTTTTTTAAAGCAGTGTGGAGACCGCGCTGATCAGCACGGCTAAAAAGGGTCAGGGAGCAATTCTGGCGGGAGGAAGTTCGGATCGAACAGAGCCGCGCAGTCGCATGAACGGTCCCCATAGCAATGTATGGGAATGTTCATGTCAGCAGATCTGTGCGGCCCAACCTCCCTGGTGTGAACGGGGCCTGACATGGGTCCAGTAAGTTCCGTTTTTTTTTTTTAGGACAAAACTGGATGGACATGGATGTCACAACAGTGGAGTACTTACTATACTAAAACCACTCTTCGGAATGGTAGGCCAAGGTAAGAATAAGAATGGCTGGGGGGGAGGCTTTGATGGAAGTGTTGTAATTGAACCAAAAACACTGTTACAAATGCACAATATTGGTGTTATAAGGCATATACATACAGAGAGGAAATTAAAACCACTATGTTGGCCATTCCTTTTCCTTGATCTGTCTCGGTAGTCAGTTTGTGGGGGTGGGCATGGACACAAATAATGGATCCTGCCTGTCTTAGATGAGCTCTTCTGATCCGGGATTGCTCTTGTGCAATCCATGTTGTCTTTATTATAATACATGTGGGGGAGAATGGAGGCACACATTATCTTAAAGGATGTCAGGGCTTACCGTGCATATTATCTTCTCTGCACTTAAAAGGGAAAGTAATACACATTACTGGTTATTTTTAGCTCATTTCAATGCAACATTCTACTTTTCCATCTGGAGTTCCTCTTTAAGAGACGTGGCCCTAGGTAAAAAAAAAAAAGTGGGTAATCATGTGTATTGCAAGTTTATGCCTTGCTAACATGCTCAGGGTGCCTGCGCGGTGTAATTCACCAGAACATGCAGACTAGCAGAATTTAAATACTTTCAATCAAGAGAGATGATTGTAATCAAGCCCACTTTGTGTGTGCTCCTCTGAGTGTTTCCTTCTCAAGGGCATTTAAAACAAAGGAGCACGGGCTTTTTAGTTTGGTAAGCAGCATTCTTATTATCCTATTAGTCAATTATGGCTGTTGAGATGCTGGAATAAGTGACATGCGCACTATATTGTTACAAATGCACAAGACCTGTCATTACATGCCAAGTCCTAATCAGAATGTTTAGGATTCGCCCCCTACTGGCGTCCCTGGGCACTCCTCTCCGTCTGTGTCATATCCCCTCGCTGCAGATGTGCAGAGCCAGACTGCAATTGTCTGATGAATCTCTGAACTTTCCTCTTCTTCTATCTGTCACTCCTTTCTTTTCTTTCTTTCCTTTTTTTTTCTTTTTCTTTCTTTTTTTTCTTTCTCTCTCCTTCCTTCCTCCTCTCCCTTCTTTCCCTTCCTTCCTTCCGTCCTTTTTTTCCTCCTTTCCTTCCCTCCTTTCCTTCCTTTCCTTCTTCCCTCGCTCCCCCCTTCCTCCCTTCCTTTCCTCCCTTCCCCCTTCCTTTCCTCCCTTCCCCCTTTCCTTCCTTCCCTCCCTCCCTCCCTTCTTCCTTTCCTTCCTTCCCTCCTTCCTTCCCTCCCTCCTTCCTTCCCTCCTTCCTTCCCTACCTCCTTCCCTTTGCTCTGACTCTTCTCATCTTTCCTCCCTCTTCTATCCCCTCACCATCCCTCCATCTCTCACACATTTGAGTTCTTCGATAATATTTTGGCAGAATTTAATTGTACTGTTTCAGCACACGACAAAAATGCAAGAGCGGTTTTCGGTGATTGTCTCCAGACGGCGGTCTTGCTGACGGGCAGCTTGTTCTCCTTCAGTGAGGTTTCGCCAATTCCCAGACTCTGTTTTATGTCTGGCTAAAGTAAATGGCTTTGAAATGTTTTGTATCAGTTTGCTTCGAAGAGAAAGGAGATACATACCTTATTTATAGAAATTAGAGGAAAGTAGATGAGAACAAAGACAGTTGTTGCCCATAGAGCCAGAAAAAAAGTTTTTGTAGATTTTTGTATTCAGTGTTTTGAAGGTTTAGACCTTCGGTCAGGTTTTTATTGCTGTCTGTCCCTCTGGGAAGATTCACCCTCTCTATTTGTTCTGGTGACCCATGTAACTGGAACAGAGTTTTGAGTTGTCGCAGTAACAGGAAATTCCCTTATGGCGACACTGGTCCTATCAGTTGTCTGAGAGAGGATTTCCCTCATTTGGAGAAATTGTATTTACTTGCCGTTGTGTCTATGGGGCAGGAAGTGATAGAAATTCGTCCCATCGGGACACACATGGCAATCAAAAAAAATTAAAAACCTTATTGGGGTTTTAAACATTCAATCTTCTATCCATTTCTTAAAATCTATTAAGTGCATCCCTAGCCAAAACTTTGTTTTTTCCCAGCAGAACTCCAAGCAAAGAGTTGTTGTTGTTTTTTTTTTCTGTTTTTTTTTTAATTTTGTTTTTTTACCATTGCTCTGGTGTATGCCATGTCCTTGATTGATGCACATTCATTTAAAATCTCTATATTCCTTTATGATGGATAGTAGCGGAGCAGTGGATCTCCCACTGTACTTTCAGCCTTCTCCAGATATGAGAGCTTCGGGTCTCATAGACTGCAATGCTAGAGCTGCGGGTCTCATAGACTGCAATGCTATAAGAGCTGCGGGTCTCATAGACTGCAATGCTATAAGTGCTGCGGGTCTCATAGACTGCAATGCTAGAGCTGCGGGTCTCATAGACTGCAATGCTATAAGTGCTGCGGGTCTCATAGACTGCAATGCTATAAGAGCTGCGGGTCTCATAGACTGCAATGCTATAAGAGCTGCGGGTCTCATAGACTGCAATGCTATAAGAGCTGCGGGTCTCATAGACTGCAATGCTATAAGAGCTGCGGGTCTCATAGACTGCAATGCTATAAGAGCTGCGGGTCTCATAGACTGCAATGCTATAAGAGCTGCGGGTCTCATAGACTGCAATGCTATAAGAGCTGCGGGTCTCATAGACTGCAATGCTATAAGAGCTGCGGGTCTCATAGACTGCAATGCTATAAGAGCTGCGGGTCTCATAGACTGCAATGCTATAAGAGCTGCGGGTCTCATAGACTGCAATGCTATAAGAGCTGCGGGTCTCATAGACTGCAATGCTATAAGAGCTGCGGGTCTCATAGACTGCAATGCTATAAGAGCTGCGGGTCTCATAGACTGCAATGCTATAAGAGCTGCGGGTCTCATAGACTGCAATGCTATAAGAGCTGCGGGTCTCATAGACTGCAATGCTATAAGAGCTGCGGGTCTCATAGACTGCAATGCTATAAGAGCTGCGGGTCTCATAGACTGCAATGCTATAAGAGCTGCGGGTCTCATAGACTGCAATGCTATAAGAGCTGCGGGTCTCATAGACTGCAATGCTATAAGAGCTGCGGGTCTCATAGACTGCAATGCTATAAGAGCTGCGGGTCTCATAGACTGCAATGCTATAAGAGCTGCGGGTCTCATAGACTGCAATGCTATAAGAGCTGCGGGTCTCATAGACTGCAATGCTATAAGAGCTGCGGGTCTCATAGACTGCAATGCTATAAGAGCTGCGGGTCTCATAGACTGCAATGCTATAAGAGCTGCGGGTCTCATAGACTGCAATGCTATAAGAGCTGCGGGTCTCATAGACTGCAATGCTATAAGAGCTGCGGGTCTCATAGACTGCAATGCTATAAGAGCTGCGGGTCTCATAGACTGCAATGCTATAAGTGCTGCGGGTCTCATAGACTGCAATGCTATAAGAGCTGCGGGTCTCATAGACTGCAATGCTATAAGTGCTGCGGGTCTCATAGACTGCAATGCTATAAGTGCTGCGGGTCTCATAGACTGCAATGCTATAAGAGCTGCGGGTCTCATAGACTGCAATGCTATAAGTGCTGCGGGTCTCATAGACGGCAATGCTAGAGCTGCGGGTCTCATAGACTGCAATGCTATAAGTGCTGCGGGTCTCATAGACTGCAATGCTATAAGTGCTGCGGGACTCATAGACTGCAATGCTATTTGCCGGTGTTGGGTGGAGAAGGTACATGGACAGCACATAGAGATCAGGCAGCATTCAATAGATAATTGTAATGGCCTGGATTATTGTGCGTTCTCCAGCACAGCTACATTCATACAATGTTTGGTTTATATTTTGTACTTGCCGCCTCTCTTCTAGCAAACTGGGCTTCGCACAGATACTTTATATTTTCCGAGGCAAGATGTTTTACAGCCCTTTTAAACTGATTAACGTCCCTGAACTTGGTGCTGAAGGAGCTTTTAGCTCTGACCCAAATTGATTGGATAAAAAAAAGAAAAAAGCTGCAGTGCTTGCTCGATGCTAAAATTGTATAATGCTACAATATGTATGTTGAAAATCCTCCAGGACAGCTTCCCTCTCTTTGTGTGATCGTTGTACTTTGTGTCCATTTATTTGTGTGTAATCTCTTTAGCGCAGCCATTGTCACTTCAGACCGTATTCTAAAGGAGGACTTGGCAGCCGCATTATATAGTCTGTTTTACCCGCAGATATTGGACACCGGTTCGACTTCCGAAGTGTTCCCAGATAAGTCTGAGTAACCTGGAGGAGCTATGAAGTGTCCACTTTACTGCATTAACGTGTGTGTATACATGAATGTGTGTGTGTGTGTATACATGAATGTGTGTGTGTATACATGAATGAATGTGTGTGTGTATACATGAATGTGTGTGTGTGTGTGTGTGTGTGTGTGTGTGTATACATGAATGTATGTGTATACATGAATGTGTGTGTATACATGAATGTGTGTGTATACATGAATGTGTGTGTGTGTGTCTATACATGAATGAGTCTGTGTGTGTGTATATATATATATTATAGACACGCGCACACACACACATACGGGGGCATGGCAGGGCTAAATGTAGATTGGGGAGCTGTTTTTTTACATGTGATTTGAGCGGGCTGTACAGCCTCTCAGATCACTTGTAATCAGCCTGCTTGCCTGCTAATCAGTCTGCTGTGTGACCAGTGACACAGGGCCACTGTACTCGCAGCACCGCTCCTGTGTCAGTTGTCACAAGCGGAGTTGTACTGAAGATCCATCACACATGTGCTGAATCTTCTGTATTGGATTGCAGGCTCATAAAGAAAACCTGTCACCTCCGAATACTATCACACGGGATTGTTATCCTCTGTGTGATGGAAATAAAGTTAAGGGAAAAATAAAATAAACAACAATTAAAAAACAAGATCAAAAAAGTTAAAAACAACCCCCACCAACTGCATGCGAATAAACGCATGCATATGGCAGTGTGTGCGTGAGTGCTGCCCCCATTCCACTGTGTGCCACATTGTGGTAGCCGGGCAGCAGTGCTCTCTAACGCACACAATGTGCATTAAAGGGTACCCTCCCTTTCCCAAGTAATTTGGGGAAAATGGAATTAGCCGCTCAAATTTCCAAGTCATTTTCAGCAAACATTACAGAACAAATTTAGTGGAGAACCTTCTATGACGTTGGCTGAAATCTTAATGTTTTTATTTGTCCTGAAAGGGATTTGTTTTCTTAAAAATTATTTGATTTTCATTTTAAAATGTTAAAAAAATAAAGATAAATGTGTACAAGCTCGAGGCTGCCAGGCAATTACCTAATCATGTCTACAGTGGCATCCCACATACTTTGCCTATTAGAAACTTTTCTTTAACATTTTGATGTGATGCAGTTCTAATTGTGACCACTAGAGGGTGACATCCCCAAAAGGTGCCACGAGGTCATCATCAACTGGTCTGAACTAATCCCAAACGTTCAATTCTGCTGCGTCTCCCAGTGCCTGTCCTAATATATTCCTCACATGTGAGTATGAATGAAGGAATGTGAAAATGGAAGAATTTGGTTCTTTAAAAGAACATTATGAAGTATAAACTAAGCAGGCCAAATCTTCATCTTCCCCAAAGAGCAGTTGTGCAGTGCGCAGCCACTCCTTGTTTTTAGCCTGAAGACGAAGTAAGCGCACCTTTTTTTCATTTTTAGTTTTTTTTCCTGTGGATTAACTTGTTTACTTCTAGAGAGATTTATTGCTGAGAAGAGCGAAATAATTTGGTTGTAATAAAGCGTGGAAAAATTTATGAAGGAGTTGAGAAGAACAGAAGTTTGCCGCTTGCAACATATGGCATTTTCACACGTCGGCCTTTCTGAAGTTTATATATCAAAACAGCTGTGCTACTAAAATACTAACCTGCGTTTCCAGACTCCCTCAGAAAACATATCTCTTGTAGATTTGTCTTTTTACAGGCCTGTGCGCGCTTTTAAGAAACATTCTCATCAACATTACTTAGACTGCAACAGCCTGGATCCCTCGAAGTGCTTCTTTGCATATGGCAGGGCCGCTATTTTGTATGCTGACGGCTGGTTCCCTTTCAGATGGAAAAGCGGGAACACCAACATTGTCAGGCTAGGGGCATTCTACGCCCCCCCCATTCTACTTCTGATGTACATAAAACAAGGGCTCATCCACACCAGTGTACAATTTGCGACCTTCACTTCCATCATTAATATGGATCTGAAAGCAGCAGTATTTTATGCTATGGGCCCATGTGCACTGCTTTGTGTTGGTCCGCAGCACTTTGCTGTTATGCGATGGGTTCACTCCATAAACGGTGCGTTCCAGAGCCATCAGCCTCTGGAACGCACTGTATTGCATTCCGGCCACCTTTCTTCCTTCAGGGGCAGGAGGGGGCATGGCAGTGCATTGAAGTCAAAGGCACCACAGCCAGGCCCCCCCCCGCCCAGTGCGATTGCATGCACCAGAATGCATGGCACACCTGTGCCAGCGTTCCGGTCCAGTGCGATCTGCACAAATAGTGCTTGCACTGATGTGCCACGCGTTCTAATGCAGGTGCGGTGTGTGGCTGCGGTGCCATTGACCTCAACGCACTGCCAGGTCCCCTTCCGCCCCTGAACTCAGAAAGGTGGCCAGAATACGATGGTGTGTTCCAGAGGCTGACCGCTGTGAAACGCACTGTTTATGGTGTGAACCGGCCCTAAACCATAAACCGGAAAAATCTGGGTTCACAGTCCTATGTTTGGACCATATTTTATGCTTTACGCATGGAAATGTTTATGCTATTTACAGGGTCAATGTAATAGACCCTGCCGTCGCTGTGTTAGACTGGTTTGTAAACAAAAGTGTGTAATCAGCAGGTGCCGCTGCTGTTGATTGCACACTATTGTTTACATGTCAGCCCTAAATGAGTCATCCATGCATAGAATGATTGAAGGCCAAGGTCCTTCTGCTCATGTGCCGCCTCATGAAGGACTCATTCAGGGCCGACATGCAAACAGTAGTGTGTAATTGGTTGGTGAACCGCCACTGTTTACACACTATTCATGCCGGCAGTGGTATTACTTATTTGAGTCAATCACTAGGCAGTGGAGATCATAGTGCCAGCAAGATTCTGCACAAAATCAATATGGCCGCATGCATAAGGCCTAAAAGAACAATGGAAAAAAGTAAAAACTTGAAATTATTTGTTTTAGTTATTTTTGTTTTGAATAGAGAAGGTTTAGAATCTATTTCAGGTTTTTATTTAAACCTCCTGACTTTACAACTTGAGGGTGAGGGATACTCTAGGGACACTATGTGGCAGTCTATGTGACATGTCAAAATTCCGGGACAGTCCCGTGGAATCCAGAGCAGTTGGGAGCGATGTTTAATTGATGCCTGTGTCCCCAAGAAATAGATTGGACCTCCTGAACATTGCCACTAGGACAGAAAGTGATGAGCATTTCAGAATTTTACAGTTCTAACCAGAATAAGACAGGAGGGTAAATCTTCATTGTGGGCACCTGTTCTCGTGACAACTAAGAGGGGGATTTCCTTTTAATTTTCGGCCCCGGCTGGGGTATGAGGCTAATTGTGCCCCATTTATATTGCAAGTTAACTTGTGATTTTTGGCCGCTGTCTCTCTTTATTGGTTGCATATACCAAATATCTTCTGCTTCCATCTCGCAGAGACAAGTCTGAGGTAAAGATGGAGAGCAGTTTCTCTCCCTCTGTTAACGTCGGCACTAATAGGATTTTTCTCCTCTTCCGCCTCGTGTGCGTCTATATAATTGTGTTGCTAAGTAACCTGGGACTATGACAATAACCCTATAGATCGCCCAGAGCTTACAATCAGATATTTCTTTAATTGGTTCAGGACACCTCAAGAAACAGCTGATAAGCCATCTTGTCACGTTATCGATCCATCTTGATGCCACAAAGCAGCCATTTTAATGGGATAGCCAGCTGGTAGCGGCTGTGGCCTCCAGAGATTCAGCCGTGAGAGGACTCCTGTGTGTCAGATTTTAACAGCTGCAAACCCCAAACCTGGACAGAGGGGGAAGACTCATTACATCCGACGTTCCTGATCTGCTTAAAAGGCCAGGTCACACGTTTTCCTCAATGTCAGCGTCAGATTTATATAGCAGATTAGTTTGGCCAGTGCCTGGGAAGTTCGGGTTACTTTGACTTGTTGCCAGTCTTTGCCTTGCAGTAATATTATGTAGGGGCTTTTTAAATGTGATCACTGCTTGATAAAAGGCATCGCGGGGGTGACATTGTCCAACACACAGCCTATTTCCTGTACAGTTATTCCATAGAAGGCATTTTGCTTCATTGGCAATTGGCAATATTAAAGGGGTAGTTCACCTTTTAATAAAAAATGTAACGGTAATGAACAGCCTCCTAACCCTTCCCACTTCCCGCTGCAAATATGTACAATGATGACCCTGGCCGGACGTCCACACCAGCTGTTATAACGGCCCAGGAACTTGAAGACTTTAGTACATAGCCCTGGAGGCTATATGGCAACATAATGATTGCAGTGTGGAACAGTGATTAGTCATTGGGGCCACTTGACTGCATTGACCAATGTGAGTCTCTTCTTTGGCACAGTCCTGGAAGAAAGAGGGCTCAGAAAAGATTCTTGTTAATCTGTGTAGTCACATGGACATGCCGAGTAATCACTGCACCCCAATACAACCGGTATGCTGCTAAAAAGCCTCCAGGGCTATGTAGAAAAGTTTTCAAGTTCTGGGGCCATTATACCAGCTGGCATGGGCGGTGGGGGAGGGTTATCATTACACATAATTTCAGCAAGGACCAGGAAGGGTAGGAGGTTGTTGTGAATTTGTTTGCGTCTTCTATTTTGGCATTCTTTAAAACCTTTTCTTGTATATCCCTGGATTTTCTTAGACCAGTTTTTATTGATTTGCAGCTTGTGTGTAATGGCCCTTTAAGGTTGCTCTCCTCATTCCTTAATGCAGTAAGAAGCCGCAATGTCATAGGCATTAATAATGGTTAAGTACAATTACGGTTGTAAAACCAGTGGCCCGTGCAGACCCCGGCCTATCGGTATCTCTGTAGTACGACACAATTATTTTTAATAGGAGCTGGCTATCTTTGATCTGCTTTAACGATTCGGTCTATCTCTACCTCAGTGCTATACACCCGCTCTATCTAGAAGTGTCTGGATTACAGAGGCAGATGAGAAAAAAAAATTACATTTTACATATGTTCAGAGAACTCTAACTTGGACAAAAATGTCAGTTCACTTTCATAACACCAGGTTATGTGCCCTTTGCTTATTTCCTTTTGTGGACAGAGGTGGTTGAAACAGCATTGTGTGGCGTGTCTAGATTGTCCAGCACTGAGAAGTAGAATGCAGTTTTAAAGGCTAGTGTTCGATGTGTCCTGATCCTGGAAATGTCTGAGTGTTGATCACACTGACTTCTCACAAAGTGCATTAGAAGCTGTAGCAATTCAGATGTAGTGCACCTTTTCCTGGCTGGAGATCATCCAGCATCAAGCCCTTTCCCTACCAGTCTGGGTGCCCCTGGCCCTCTCCTTTCATTCACTGGATTTCTGTTCTTTCAAACATGAAAGCTCTGCATCACATGTGGGTGTTTCCAAGGGTAGTCTGCATTCAACTCCCACTTCTCCAGACTGACATTCACCCACCAAGGCTTTGTGAGATTTGCCTAAATTCTCCCAAGAGGCAGCCCACTGCTTGTATCAGGGTTAAGGGCGTTTGAGAGGCAGGGGGCTGTGCTTTTTTTCAGGAAGCTTTGTTCAGCACCCTGCTCGTCCCTCTCACCAGCCTTGATCTGCCAGCATTGATGGAGAAGCAGAGGCACAGTAATGACATCACTGGTTCTAAAACAAGATATGTAATGATAACAGAAAAGTTTTACTTAAAAATTGAATTAGCATGTTGATGTGGGAGGAACCAGGGAAGGCATTTGAAGTCATCACTCGCATACACTGTTATCATTCGCATACCAGTGGCCCGGCTCTCCAGGGTCCAACATGTCCCCATGAACACTTCTCGAATACCATCAGATGGGAGGTCAATAGACGTCGGACCACTGCTCTCACTCACAAACCAGTGGCCCGGCTCTCCAGGGTCCAACATGTTCCCGTAAACACTTCTCGAATTCCATCAAATGGGAAGTCAATTGAAGTCGAACCACTGCTCTCACTCGCAAACCAGTGGCCTGGCTCTCCAGGGTCCAACGTGTCCCCATGAACACTTCTTGAATCCCATCAAATGGGAAGTCTGTTGAAGTCAGACCACTACTCTCACTGCTGAACTGTTTGGGAGGGGGTGGGGGCATGTCGGACCTCTGCTGCAGCACTCGGCAATAAAAAAAAAAAAAAATGAACGAGCCCCATTTTACTGTATATGCCGCCTGACTCCATAACAGTAATCAACAGCGAGAGCTCAGTTGAGTTTGAAGTTAAATTATATAAAAATAATATTCCCTGAAGATGACTGATACGTTCCCTTTAAAATCTAAGTGGCATCCTTTTTAATAAGTAAACTGTGTCGGGCTTATGACTTTTAAGCAAGACTTATTCATCTCTCTTTGGAAGCTTCACAATTACCTGATGACGCCTAATATACATTTCTTTGGTTACGGCCAAGTTGTGCTACACGTCTGCTTCAGCTCCTCGGTGCCACAGAGTTCAGATAAGACATATACATTTAGAAATTGGAATTGATGGCTGCGTTTTGCTTCCCTTCCAGTAACAATGTTAGCGTTGATTGTGTCTGGTTTGCCCGCTCCTCGGCTTCCATCTTCATTACGGCAAAGTGCTGTGATCCCTCCTCGCTGGGAGAAAACTCCTAATGCCCGTGTTCCAAAATTAGTTTTGCAAACAGAGTTTTATGTTTACCTGCAGCTGAGGCGCAGGAGTGGGTAGACTTCCATTTTCTCTAAAGGAACCAAAGAGATCTCGAGGTGGCCGTCACCTTCTGATAATGTGCGTCGCACTCAATGGCTTTAGATGTTCCTGAGCAAAAACTTTCTTTAAACCTCAGCTAGGGTGGGTTTTAAGGGGATTTCATGGAGTAGTAGTATGTTTGGACAGTGCCTGCGTGTCTGTATGTCTATACTAAAAATATATACTGTATATTTAATTTGTATTTAAAAAAAAATAGATATATATGTATGTGTATCTGTTATTTTTTATTTTTTTTAAATTATTTTTTGCATTATGCATTTAAATTATTTTTCAAAAAAGGAAAAACTGTGCCCATCCACACTAGTCAGGTCGGTGTTGATGTGTATTACTGCTTTTTGACCACTGTGTATATGATATATATATATATAATTTTTTTTACCAGATGTCTGGTAAAAAAAAAATATATATATTGACATGGTTAAAAAAAAATACGCCGGCATCTCTTGGTGCTTTAATTACATGTTGGAATTTGTTTAGGTTATGACAGGTGTACTAGAATACTAAGTAACATGGCAATAGTATCCCTTCAGTTATGACAGTTTCCCACTGAAGGTTTTCATGTTTCATGCAAATTAAAAATAGCAGGAAATTCTTAGCTGCTGCACACTTTAGCTTCGAGGTGACATCATGCAGACTTGGCAGTGTTTGGTGGGAAAATTAGCTAATTTGAAGTTCATTTTTCTTCATGCGTATTGCTTTTGCTTGTCACCATGAGATCTGCCACTCCTGCCGTTGAGCAGACTCTATACAATGAGTTACATGTTTTACAGATGCGGTCTGGGAATATACAGTAACCAGAGACCCGGCTCTTAAATTTCACTTACAAGTTTGTAGCAATCCGTCATTTCCTGTCCTGTCATCGCCTCTCGCTAACGTCCCAACAACTATGTTGAAAGTCGATGGACCGACTTGGAAAGTCTGAATCTGCCTCCTTCCTGAGATATATTTTCTGTTTTTGTTTCAACAAATAAAACCGTTGGTTGGCTCAAACGCTCGTTAGGTCATTTATTTTTTATGTACTTTTCCATAGCAACAACAGTATATTGATGTATTGTATGAAATCATCGCCCTCGTGGTTAATGAAATGAGTAACAGGACTTCACTCATTTTGGAATTAAAATGAAACAGGACTTCCATATAGCAAAAAACCCCACAAGACAAGGATCTTCAAAAGTGTTCAAGGCAATTTGAACACCTTTCTGCTTCTTCACCCCCCTGGCCCTTTAAGAGGATCAGAATGTTGGATTGCAGTCACCTTTTCAAGGGTGGTGCATAGGTTTCCCAATTCTGATCACTGTGATTGGCTTTCACAATGATTACATGAGCGGGAGTTTGTTGTCCTACCGGCTACAAATAGTTGCTGGATGACCTCAAGCTCTCGGTTACATCACAGTACTGGGGACACTCAAAAAACTTGTTCCCAGAACAGAAGAGGCACACACATGTGGCAGCATGGTGTTAAGTCCCACCACCATGCTGCCACATATGTATATGGCTGACGTGTAGGGCTTAAAGTCACCCAAAACTGTTATTTCAGTTGTAGGTTGACATTGGTGCTTTGAATCACCCCCCTGGCTTCTTCCACCAGAAGCAGTGTTTTCTATGGAGTTTTACTTTCCTTGTGGCATTGTGCATGGTATAATATTGCAACAGCTTGGCAGAGCTAAGAGTTCAGGTTCAGCGGTCTCACCACTGGACTCTAGACATATAACCTAGTAGCTGATTGCACCCACCAATTTTGGGTAGCTCAGCTCAACTTTTTAAAATTGGTCCTGCAGCTGTAAAAATAAAAACTGCAGGCTGCAGTATTCACCTCCTCCTCTGTACAGACTCTGTTCCAGAATGTAGCAGTTCTGTGTTGAATAACACCCATCCTCATTCAACCTGGCACAATATCCGAAAATTCATGCCGGATTTACCATTTGCTACATAGTTCTGGGCTGTCAGCCTACGGTGTTTCACAAGGCTGCAGCCAATCTGCACTCCTTCTTCCCTATTTAGGATTTCCTCACTTGTTGCTCTTCGTGCGAGCAACAAGTCATATGCCTTGTTCCGTACCCCTTGTGTCGCTAGCTATCCCCGTGATCTTTATTCCCTGTGCTTACTGTGGTTCCTTGTGCCTTTGGCTTCCCTGTACCAGCTAGTATCCCTGTTTTGCGTTATCCCCTGTTTTGCACCTTTGCTTGTGACTTTCTCTCTGTGTGCCACTGTTCCTATCTTCCTACACTTGGTTTCTAGTTTCATCCCTACCTGTTCTTTGTATCCAGTTCCCCCGGTGCTTCAACTAGACCTTTGCATCTGTGTGGGTGTGCTAGAGGGCCGCAACCTGGAAGGTGTCCAGCAGCCAATCATCCTCACCATTAGAGGCTCTGTCGAATACCTGGCCCTTCTTAGACTATGCGCCTCTAGCGCGTCCCCAATAACGCACAGACCATTAGTTCCTCTCTCCCGGTGGCCTACATCCCAGATATCGCTCCTGTCTGTGACTCCAACCCGCTCTGCAAAGCCCGGAGCTCACATACCCTAGTGCCCCGGTCCCCAGACCATGACGCAACCCACCCCCTTGGGGGGGCACACCCACCAGCACCATTCACTTACATACATGGATGCATGAAACGGTAATGACGTCATCACTTCAGTGATGCTCTTTGTATCATTGAGGAGCGTCGGAGAAGATGACCATGGGTATCACGTGACCAGCCAGAAGACCTATAAAAAAGGGAAGTATACAAATAAAGCCAAAATCCACCTCCCCGCGTTTCTTTAACATATTTTCTGTTATTTCTGATCACGCCATCTTTCTAAAGTTCGTCATTTGATATCCAGCTTGTATTAAATGGTTAATGTTGGCGGGATTAGCAACATTTTCTGTTTCGGGCAGTCCACGGCCCCGGGACAGGTGTTGAAATCCTGCAGTTTTGTCAGGGATTTGTTCGTGAAAATCCGCACTTGATGCACCCTTTGCTGGAGGGCCCCCATCGGCGTTCACTGCCCCATATGCTGGAGGCCGCTGGCACATCTGCAAGCAGGTCACCCTCCGTCACCTTCATCCTCTGTTCTGTGTCGTTAGGTGTGGAAACCTAATCCACTGTGTTATATCACTGACTGGCTGCCTGCCTGCCGAGGATTATGATGATGTTTTCCTGTGTGCCACAGACCTCATCGCAATCTTCTACAGTCAACTAGCAGTCAAAAACTTATTGAATGTTTAAAAGCAGGTGCTTTGCTTGCCTTCGGGGCATAAGAGATTTACAGAGCAGGGAAGATCACTCCTGTCTGCTTTGTATGCCTGAAATGAAAGAAGCATTTTATTCATACTATTAAAGGTTTGCACTGAATTTTGGTAATTTTTGTTATGGAAGCAATCAGATCTTTGCTTGTTTTTATGGAAGCAATCAGATCTTTGCTTGTATCTACAGTCTAGATAAACGCGAAAGCGCTAGTGTGATGTAATGTCAACAAAATGTGTTTATATCTTAAGAAATGTATGTACATTATTAGTCTAGGCTTCCAACTTTGCAGTGTGACACAGTGGGGTGTACATCACTGCTCCTTCTCCGAATGTAGGTATGAGTCTTGAAACACTGAAAACAATGCACTCCCTATGCAGCTGTTATCTTAGCCGTTGTTGAGAGAGACTTTTGAAGCTTATTTACCAAAGGAGCTAAGAATCTTCATTCAAAACATAGTGTGAATATTCACTTCAATCAACCAGCCGTGTGAAAAGCACATCCTTTTCCCCAAAGGTATGACTACTGTGGGGACGACAAAGGGAACCAATTTGTCGGAGTAATTTTGGTTCCCCCTCTTTGTTGGGGAACTGATATAACCCTTTAAATATGTCAGCACAAGCTTGTACAAATGTGAGTCACATCAATAATTTAAGTCAATGGTAATGTAAACTAGGCTTTGCCTTCAAAGGCACGTTCCATAACATGCATACTGATATTTCAGTCTTTTGTTGTTGCATGGAGGTTGAATTGCAAGCTGGCCTTGTGCATCTCATCTCCTCTCTGCTGGCAAGATAGCCCAACCAAAATTCCTGACTCTCCCCAACTGACATGGCGATTGCAATGCAGAACGATGATATTGGGCTAGACTGATGGATTATGCACGATGTAGAATAGATACATTGGATTATCCCAGGATAAGAGAGTGGTAGCGTTATCATAAGTTTGTGGGAGAGTGCGGGGACACAGGAAATTGTGCCACTGGTGTCTCTGGGACAGGAGAGGGTGGAAAACATGATGGACCCTCCTTCAAGACCTTTTCTGGCCAAGTCTAAATGTCCTCCCACCTATCAAGAGAAGCCCCCCCCCCCTTTTTAACTTGCTTTTTGTTGGGAGAAAATCTTATTTGCAGACCGCATGACATCATCACCCAATTTGGCCTGGTTTTAGGATCATGGGTGATGTCTGCAGAGGTTGTGTCATGTATGTGCCCCCCTGTTTGTTGAGGAGACTAGTCACCCTGTGCTCAAATAGCCAGCTGGGATGACTGGTCTCCTTAACAGGAAATGCTGTTCCTAGAACAATTAGGAGCATTTCATGTGTTGTAACACTGAGGCACAGGCTACAATTTAGCACATTTCAAAAAATTGCCCAGCTTTAAAGAAAACCATTGCCTCCGTTTTTTTGCCTATTTCTACTGCAAGCAAGCAGTAGATATAGGCAAGAAGTTAAAAACAAAAAAACAAAACGCTTTAACTAGGTTTAAACTTACCTCGTTATCGCTGCGCGCCCCGTGCCAAGAATCAGGAACTGCTCGTACGGCCGCAAAGGATCTTGGGGCGGGCGCATGCGCAGTTCCGATTCTCGTCCGGGAGACGAGCAATGACACAAGGTAAGTCTCTATGGACGCGTGCACCCGCATGCAGTCAGCGCTGGATCGGAGAGCCGCCGCACGGCTGGAGGGACAGATGAATACATCAGGAAAGAAGAAGAATGTCGGAATAAGAGACATCATTTAAGGTAAGTGCTGACATTAACATGGGGGGGAGGGAAACATTTTTTTGACTTTAATGTCACTTTAAAGGATCCTATACAGAGGCATGACAGATAAACAGCTAATAATTTAAGGTTGAGTACACGTATGACTCTCATGACAGGTTCCCTTCAAGACACCAATTATTGTGAATTGCAGTGTTGCATCGTTCTTCCCCTTCTCTTTAGTTGGGCCCCAAACGTTGCACTGAAGCAAGCTGCTGAACTTCTGCTCCAAATCTCATAAAAAGGATTTATTTCCTTCAGCTTTTATCTCGTTCGCACTTTAATAAAGTCATTTGTACCCTAAATGCGTAGTTGCCTTTCCGAAAAACATTTTTTTTGGAGAAAGCGGAAGCAACACAAATATTTTCACATCATTTGCTCAGATTAGTCCATTTTACAAAAGATCGTGTTACCCTCCAGCGTTTAAGTATTATGTCTTGGGCGAGTAATTGGGTAATTAGTAATAAGTGACTGAGTTCATAACTTATTGTGGTATTGTGAGGCTGCAGCCTAGTTGCTGCTCCGTATTCCCCCCTCATTGCTTTACCTTTCTTTTCCTGGAGAACGGAAACTTCTCCAGCTGCGGTGGTTTTCCCAGGCCCGCTCTCCTCCGCACATTGAGCCGCGTGCAATGCTTATAATTCGGCATTTAACTGCAACCTAGTAATTTGCCTTGCATGCTAAATTATATGGGAGGTTTTTGTTTCCACCAGCTAGAGACTGTCGGCTGGCCCAGTAGGGCATGTTTTCTAACCTCCTACCTGGTGCGGCAAATCTCATCTAGCTCATAATCTAAAAACACACTAACCTCGCCTTGCAGCAACAGGAAAACCAAAGCACTCGACAGCGTGCTCTTTTTTTATGCTCTGTAATGGATGTTTTACATTCTGCCATTCCGGGAAAAAAAAAAAAATCTCTGCATTCTAAATTTCCTGATGATGAATGGAATAATGTGTTGTGTGATTGTAATGCAAGCAATTCATTATCATTCTGGAACGGGGCAGCTCAGCAAGAGCCGGTTCAGCTTTAAAATTCTGGGGAGAAGGGCAATCAAAAAAAAAAAAATATGTGTGTGTGTATATGTATATCTTACTAATTTATATTGAGATTGTATTCTATCCCGGGAGTGAGCTTGGAGTGGTGGCTACTTTACAACACACACAGGGACCATGGGGAACAAAAGTAGCCACCCTCCAGAAGGAAGGACAGTGTCAGCACCAATTCAGAGATGATTTGAAGATCTACAAGCTACTCGAATGCATTTTATAGGTTCACTCCTGAGTTTAGTGTCACTTTAATGCTGTATTTATCATCCAAATCAATCAGCCATGTAATGGATTTTTACAGAGATGTAGCATTAGTAGCTGTTTCGTATCTGCCTCCTAAAATCCCTTACACAGCAGCACTCGGACTGAGAGAGGGAGGGCATTTATCTGAGCCAATCACAGTTCTTTTGCTTAGCGCTGTTGACATACATTTTAAGTGAAGGAAAGCAGACTAATGACCTGGTCCAGGTCCTATCGCTCAGTAATTATCCCAAAATGGGCTGATTAGACCCATCATCCCCATGTGAAAAACAAAGCTGCATAAAGAAAAACACATATTGGGAATACATTTAAAAAATTGGCTTACCTTACACGCCAGCTTCTGCCCACTGCGCCCAGGTGAGGAGGACCATGCTACAGGCCTTTTGACTGCAAATGCTGATGTTTTCCATCTCCCAAAAAGATACTCCAGCAATGATTCCAGGATCTCACCTAATAGTCCTGTAACGTCACCCCTACCTGGGCACCACGGATGGAAGCCACATTTTTTTTTTTTTTACTAATGTACGGTATGCGTGCATTTTTTGGTTTAATGCAGCTTTTTTTACATGGAGGGCGAAGTGGGGGGAACCAGGGTCTAACTCATCTTAAACTGTAGTGTAGTCTGCAGTATGGTTCCTTGAATTGGCGGGGTACCTGGATGACATGAATGGCTGCACAACGTTGCAAATCCTTTGGAAGGTAAAGCTGTCCACATTTGTGTATTTAAACTGTGGTGTTTGGCTGTTTTCCTGTAGCTTAGCCTCTAGCTAACAGCATCAGAGATATATACCCTAAAAAACGAAATTCCCTTTAAACGTACAGTTCGCTTGCTTTGGATGTGTCTTATGTAACTCTGCTTAGGGAAGCGTGCTTTGGGAATTTATCTCTGGTTTACCCAAAACATGAAAAAACAAATTAAAATGATGGAAGTGCAAACACATTTTCTCATTAGCTGCAGTGGCTGCTGGGTAAACGTACAGCAAACACCATTTTTATCCCATGTTGGGAGAACGTTCGCAGTTAATGAAGTCCTCTCCTTGTACATTGCATATGGTTTCCCTGTCAGTTCATTTCACAGCACCAGAACTTGCCTGGAATACATTAGAATATATTTGCAAATTAATTGGTTAATTAGATTTTTATACATCTCCTGAGGACAAGGTGGCTGCAGCAGCGTACGCCGGAGCTACTGAGTAAATGTATAGTGTACCTATCCCGCGCACTGCGAGGGGTCATTCGATATACTGGAGGAGGGTTTATTTTAAAACGTAGGAATGTTTCTGTAAGCTCCTTAATATTTCACATTTTAGTCCACCTCAGGTGGAGGCTGCCTTTATCTCGGTCATAAGTCATGCTAGTTTCGGAACAGAGCACTTCACTGCATAGTTCTGTACAATAATGGGACAGTCCCAGAACTAGGACTGTGTTCAAGATTTGGGCCAGTGGTGGGCAACTTTTGCCCTCCAGTTGTTGAACTACAAGTCCCATGAGGCATCGCAAGACTGACAGTTATATGTTGACTCGCAGAGGCATGTTGGTATTTGTAGTAAAGGCACAGCTGGAGGACCAGAGTTGCCCACCCCTGATTTGGGCAGTAGCAGTCTACAGCACTGTATGGGAGCCTCCCTGTAATGGGTCATAGCCAATGTGAACGGTTCTGTTTATTGAACCTTTTTTTCTGCTCGGTGGTGCATATGTTTAACCAGTACCTTTTTCCTTCTAAGTGATTATATCCAAAACATTGCATTAGGGCTGCAGCTAACGATTATTTTCATAATCGATTAGTTGACTGATTATTTTTCAACTAATCGATTGGTTGTATAAAAAAAGTTTATTTCTCTATCCCTCTCCCTCCTTCGCCCAACCAACTAATGGATAATGAGAATAGTTGCTAACTATTCTCATTATCTATTTAACCAATTAGTTGTTGCAGCCCTACAATGCATAAAAGCAACAAATTGTTGTAAAAGTATACATTGTAGCAGTTATGTATTCCACTGCTGATGGCAGTCTTGCTGATCCCTTGACTTTGATACAAGAATGCAGCTAGTAAAATTGGAGCTCTCGATCTGCATTTTCTTTTCCAAGTCAGGGACTAAAGCAGGCCACACACTGTATACTATAAAAGTGACTCAATTCACTCACCCACCATAAAGAGCATGGATTGACTGTGCCTGCTATTATATTCTGGCAGCCTCCCCTATCGTAATGCCGAACAGCGCATGAGTGAGATGAGACGCAAATGCCATGCACCTCATCCCGTGCATGTACCTCTTCCCGTGCATGCTCCATACTAGGGCTGCAACAACTAATCGACATAATCGATTATAATCGATTATTGAAAAAGTTGTCAACTTTTTCAATAATCGATTAATCGGCTTCCGATCAGTTGGCCCTGTTCACGGCTCCACACACGCTGCGCGCCGCACCTCCTCCCCAACTCACGCTCACCGCTGCCAGACCCCTACACGCCACACCTCCTTCTCGCCTCACACTCACCACCCGCCCACATCCACGATCGGCACAGGGACGCGGGGAGATGTAGTAAGGAGGAGGAGGTGTGGGGGGATGACAGCCGCCGATAGACAGGCCCGATCTCAGAAGCAAGTTGCTGGAAGACTGCTCAGGTAAGCCTGCACTTTCCCACACATGGTGCTCTATAATGTATTGCTGGGATTTGTATTCCTCTATAGCTGATGGTACATTGTGCTGTATATTATACATAGGAATACAAATCCCAGTAATACATTATACACTGTATGTATAATGTATTGCTTTGATTTGTTGTACTCCTCTATAGTTGGTGATATTCTGCACTGCGCTGTATAGAGGACTACAAATCCCAGCAATAATACATTATACAGCGCCATGCGGAATTCCACCAGCTATAGAGGAGCACTACAAATCCCAGCAATAATACATTATACAGTGGTGCAATGGCGAATATCACTAGCTATAGAGGACTACAAAACCCAGCAACAGTACATTATACAGCGCAATGCAGAATACCGCCAGCTATAATGTACTATTGCTGTGATTTGTTGTGCTCCTCTATAGCTGGTGATATTCTGCATTGCGCTGTAAAATGTACTATTGCTGGGATTTGTAGTCCTCTATAGCCGGTGCCATTCTGCATTGATTGCTGTATAATTATAAACTTTCCATTTCACTATATTGCACACCACACTTTTTTTTTTTACTTCCACCGCTCCAAGCTTGCTCCTGTGATGGACTACAATCTCAATACAAACTAGTAGTCCATCACTGGAGCCATTTTTTAAAATGTATTTTATTGTTTATCCGATTAACCGATTAATCGAACTTAATAATCGGCTAATAATCGATTTTGAAAATAATCGTTAGCTGCAGCTCTACTCCATACATTATACTCATCTGTTGAGGAAAAAATAAAAGCTTTTTTTCCCCCTATGAGAGCTCACAGTTTACAAAACAAGATCTCTCTGGAAGGCACTGGTGATGTTGCCTTTCCAGGGAGCAGCAAGGACCTGGCAACATCACCAGTGCCTCGAAAAAACAGGAAGTGGGATCAAGGGAAATTTAATTTTGCCTACAAAATGTTTATTTTTCAAATTTAACATGCAGAGCTGCGTGCATCCTTTGGTTTTGTTTTTTTTTGAGGAGGGAAAAGGGCCACTTCATTGCAGTTCCTAGGCTTTCCATAAATGGTGACATACTTGTGAATAAAGAATACTTGTATGTAAAGTGTTAAGTTAAATTATATAATACGTGAGGTAATACAAGGCAGACATACAGGGATCTGTATGAATTACCACATTGCAGCCTGTGAAAGGTGCGCCGCTATGCAGTGTGAATTAGTGATGGTCGTATGACCTGTGATGTATTGAGTGAACATGTCTGCACTTCCTCCATAGCTTTCTATAGGACGTCGTTTTTGCACAATTTTCTATTTTCAAGTAGTTTTTTTCCCCTGAAATACATGAATATTATTTTGTTATCTCAGCAAACATTTAAACTTGGCTTTCGGAGCAGAAAAAAAGGCATTCCCCTGCGAAACACAAAACCGCGTTCTATACAGTCATCATAATTGTAACACCCAGAAAGTGAATCTAGCATTTCTTGCGCTACCAGCTGATATCAGGATTTAATGAAAGACCCACATATGTATGTGTCGATTTTTGTTTTTTTTCCCCACATTACACCGTTAACACAAATTGTATTCTGTATTCCCTTGTTAGCTGAGAAATGCATTTCTACCATTACAGGGTCACAGGCGGAAAGTTTCTGTCATATAATTTGTGTGCAGTGGCCGTACTGCAATCCGAAAAACACTGCTGACAGAACGGATCTGTCAGGCTGATGTAGGGAAAATGAACTATGAGGAGGTAGTTATGGAGGATATGTTATTAGCAAAAAAAAAATACCTGGGTGACAAAGGCCCTGTGTGTACTTTCTCTCAGCGTGTTAAACAACAAACATGGTTGGGGAACCTTAAAGTGGAACTCCAGAAAAAACAAAGTCTTTCCTCTAATGATGTGCGTCCCATCTGTGATCGGCTGCTGCATTAGTTACAGTTATCAATTCTTTTAATGCAACTCCTTCCGTTTTGTAAAAGCCGAACTTTGGGCTAAGATCTAGTGCAGGGAAAATAATGGATCGCTCGTTCAGCAGTTTTGACCTTTCCTAAACATCACAAGCATTCTGTGAATGGACAAGGGGGATCACATGGTTTACTCTCCCCATGATCATTCACAGAGCACTTAAAAAATGCAAAAAGTTTTGTGACTGGCCAGCGTGCCGGACGAGCGCCCCACTATCTTCTCTACTAGAGCCGAGACTGTATTCAATGCTTACAGTAGGGTCGGGGATGCAAATAATTTTATCGTTTCAATCAGCAGCCACAGATGGGACGGCCATCATAAGTGTATAAGATATTCAGTCATTGCAAATGTTTTTTCCACGAGAATAGTTTTAAAAAGTCAGTGCGTCCCAATGTGTTGTATAGAGAATCTGGTGAGCTAATTTGCCAGCAGGCCACATATCCATTGGGGACTCTAGCAGTGAAATATTCCTGCCATAGTTCCTGTTTACCTGAACCAAGCCTCCTGATAGGTTCATCCATATTATCCCAAAATGGTGTGTTTGTGAGCTTCTCAAGGGCTAAAGAGAAATGTGACTAGGCTTACTCTGCAGAGGAGAACAGCTTATTTAAAGTCAAAGGCAGGTACTCATATTGGCTAATATTTAAATTACATTTAAAATCGATATAAACCCAAGAGCGAAAACACATATTGCAGCGAACGGGTCCTTAGATGTGGTGGCTGCATTACTTTTCTTCTTTCATGTTTTTTTTATTATAATGCTGCTCACTTCTGATTCACCTGTCCCTCGCCGCCTCTCCCTAACATAGGGGGCCTTCTGTAGTGCACATTAGCCTTAGCTACTAATTAGACTCCTATACTGCTTTGGACTACAGAACACTTGTCCTCCTACTCCTCCATAACCTGGGGAATGTGCTGTAGTTCACATTAGCCTTATTAGTTGCTAATAAGTCTCTTATACTGTTTGATTCTGATTTGGACTACAGAACACTTGTCTTTCTACTCCTCCATAACACGCGGAATGTGCTGTAGTTCACATTAGCCTTATTACCTACTAATAAGATTCCTTTGAACGCTCTGTTACAGGCTCACTGCCAGTTCAAAAAGAACGGTAGGAGCTCACTGGATTTCTGATAGGATCATGTTTTTTTTTTTCTTATTGAACAGATGTAACAACACACTTTGGTATATTTTAACAGACCAGGTGGGGGCTTGTTGTTAAATTTTCTTAATGATTTATTAAGCAACGCATACCTGTATCAAGTGGTGATCTTTCCTGTCTGGAACTCATCCTTGTCTGTAGAGCTTCAACAACTAATCGATTAAATCGATAATCAATTATGAGAATAGTTGGCAACTATTATCATCGATTTAGTTGGAGAGATAATTTTTTTAATGCAACTAATCGATTAAATCGATAATCAATTATGAGAATAGTTGGCAACTATTATCATCGATTTAGTTGGAGAGATAATTTTTTTAATGCAACTAATCGATTAAATCGATAATCAATTATGAGAATAGTTGGCAACTATTATCATCGATTTAGTTGGAGAGATAATTTTTTTAATGCAACTAATCGATTAATCGAAACAATAATCGTTAGCTGCAGCACCACTTGGCTGAAGGAACCCTCAAAGCGTATTCTTCTGTTTGTATGGGCTCGTATTGAAGTGAGGACGTGCTCGGCAAGCACCCGGCTCATTCCTTTCTTTAGCCGTGGAGGAGACGTGCTTCTTTTGTGTGTTCTCCTCAAAGCTTATTGTTCGAGATATACACAACAGTCCTTATAGCCACACCTCTGCCTATCAGAGGTCCGCGTTCTACGAACCGTGCCCGGCTTTGTAACAGTGCTTTGGTATTTATTCCGTCCTTTAAGTATGGAGCGGCTTGGCTTCTCCGCCGGTGACTGGTGGGTTGTCGTAGAATAGCTGATGAGAACAAGCATTTATTTAGAATATTTTACCGGGCAAGGTACATTGAGATGTACATCTCATTTAAAGTATGTCCTGGGGTGCCGTACCGAGTGGCAGCCAGCGCTATAAGAATAATCAACAGCTACAAGCTCATGGAAATGCAGGTCTCACCTGACACGGAGAAGCAGGCGAGGGCAGATTTACGGGTCTTGGCTGGTGCTCACAAGACCACTTCATTATTCCGATCACTTCTGGCTGCAACCCGGCAGCCCGCACCAGCGTTGCACGCGCTGATTACTTAACGTGACGTTAAAAGAGCTATCTGAATATTAGATTTTTACCAGATGATGATGAGATGATTCATGATCACGGTTAGTCATTCAGTCAACCATTACAGGAAACCAATCAAGATAAATATCGCCAGTAAACGTGCGCTCCTCCGCAGACCAGTCCAATAAATGTATATGGGGATTTTACTGGCTGCCTGATGAATGTTCCACCTGAAGACATTTGGATTGGGCGAAACGGGCTAGTATAATGCATAGATTTACTTGGCTTACCCTTTTCTATTGAAAACCCCGGGGGTTCTCCTTTAAAGATGAACTCTCTGCAGAGCTGCATATATGGGAGCCGTTCAACCTGGTAAAGGATTTGTAGTCCTGTCCATCTAGTCCTGAGCATAATCGGGTTCTGGCAGGGACAGAGACCTAATTCCTCTCCTCTGCAGTTAAGTAACACTTGCAGGTCTTGTCCCTCCCCCAGCCTGTGACTGGACAGTGAAAGGAGAAGCAGCACAGCTATGAGCTCACCTGTAACTCTACTCTCTTCTCAAACCAGCATGCTTCTTGCAAGCACCTGAATTGTTTCTCTCCTTCTGTCGGCATTGCCTACTTGTCAACACATAAGCTCTTCCTTGTGCTGCTTCTACCTATTCCAGTCTGAGCTCTGCTGTGCAGGAGATTGCAAGAGGCTGATTGCAGAATTTAGCCACCTAAATCACTGTTGTTTAAAAAAATAAATATTAAATGGCGAATTCATGAAAACAGAGCTGCACTTATTTGTGTCTTTTATGTCTTTCTGGATGGAGGTCGGCATTAACCTATAGAGGTCAAGGCCTCCTTTTAGAACCACGGCTTAGTGTTGAGGATAGTTTGCTCTTTTGGGTTAAAAATAAACCTTTTTGTTTCTTATTGTTTCCATTTCATTGGTTCTTCATAAGGTTAAATCTATTTACTTACTGGTGCAATGATTTCTCCATTAGTGATGGAAAGCTGTCCAGTGGCATTATCGATTTGTGTAGGAAGACTGCAGGTTTTTAATTGACCCCCCTCCTGGTGCGATAGATTGCAGAGTGCCATACTGGTCATTGCCTCCGAGGGTTATTCATCAGCAAAGCTACCGTTTACATTCTACGTAAAGCTGACCGAACACACGCTGCCTGGGATAAACAACCTATTGATGATGATCACAAATGCCTAGAATTTATTTTGTGCATTTGAAGGCTACAGTTACTCCAGGGGTGGACAAATAAATTATTATGGATTTCAGGAGCCAGTCTGTCCAATGCAGGAGCCAGCAGGAATTTTTTTTTAGGAGCCAGCTTCATTGACAACACCTGGAGAAAACCCCAAAAGTGAAACAATCTAGTGACATCTAGTGGTAGAAAACAATACTGCAGGGGAAATATCTGGATTGATGGTGGACATTGCAGCATTGTTAGAAGAAAATATTGTTATTTTGTTTTACTCTTTAGCTAATCATTTTTATCTTGCATTTGGCAGGAGTTCTGCTATGAGGCCCCGTTCACACCAGGGTGGTTGTGGATCAGCGTTGTTTCCGCACAAATTTTAAACCGGCGATTCTGGGAGTTTTTAAATGCGTTTCAGCGTTGAAACGCAATTAAAAACGCTGAAAACTGCACTGATCCGCTCAGTTCCATTGCAATCTATATGGAAACCGCGCTGATCAGGGTCAAGGAGCATTTCAGGTGGCGCGGAGCCACACAGTCACATGAACGGCCCCCATAGCAATGTATGGGATGGTTCATGTCATCGGTTCAGCGCGGCCGAACCGCCTTGGTGTGAAAGGGGCCTAAGTGAGGCCAACTTAAAGATCGTGACACCTTTTGCAGAAATTTTTTCTTTACAAAATCTTAAATGAGTTGAAAAATCCTGCTGCAGAGAATATTTTGATACATGACGGAGTGCATATTTTTATTTTAATGACATAAACAGGACGGCACATATATAGTCAAATCGGGTATCTGGCAGGGCATGCTGAAAGTTCTAGTTCAGCGACACCTGTGCATTCCAGGACTGACTGAGCGTGTCGTCTGAAAGCCTTGAGTCTGCAGAACTGCCTCAGGAGCCGTGAAGGGGGAACGGAGCCATCTGTATTGTGGGAGAGGAAGATGAGGAGAACATCTGTTTGGAAATGTAGCTTGCCTATCCGGCTCTTCGAAGTTAGGGCCCCAGTGGGGCCGCTGTTTATGCAATCCGGAGGCTGCTGGGAGTTGAGCAGGGCTTGTTTGTGCGCTCATGAGGAAACCTAGTGACTGTGCCACAATTATAGTACTGCATGAATAAGAAAATGCTATTTTCTTCATTATTCTTAATGCGCTTTTGGGATTGTATGAATTATTTTGTTTGTTCTGCTGCTCTTTTATGGCCCAGTACTTTACATAAAGTGGTTGTGACTAGGCTGACAATTTTATCTTGTGCTTTTATTTGACAGTGACAATGAGCAGTATAATGGATGATCTGACACTGTTTTTCAATGGGTTTTCTGCACAGGCGTGTACTATAGTGTAGCTGAAGTGAACTGCAAGAGAAGCAGGTGTGTAATCTCCTCCCACTCCAGCTCCTTAATGATTGGCTGCTCCCTGGGTGGCTCGTCCCTCGTCAACTCTTTCATGATTGGGTTCTCTCTGGGTGGCTCGTCCCTGTCCAACTCCTTCATGATTGGGTGGCTCGTCCCTCTCCAGCTCCTTCATGATTGGCTGCTCTCTGGGTGGCTCGTCCCTCTCCAGCTCCTTCATGATTGGGTTCTCTCTGGGTGGCTCGTCCCTCTCCAACTCCTTCATGATCGGCTGCTCTCTGGGTGGCTCGTCCCTCTCCAGCTCCTTCATGATTGGCTGCTCTCTGGGTGGCTCGTCCCTCTCCAGCTCCTTCATGATTGGGTTCTCTCTGGGTGGCTCGTCCCTCTCCAACTCCTTCATGATCGGCTGCTCTCTGGGTGGCTCGTCCATATCCAGCTCCTTCATGATGGGCTGCTGTCTGGGTGGCTCGTCCCTCTCCAGCTCCTTCATGATTGGCTGCTCTGTGGGTCACTCATCTCAGTCCAGCACGTTCATGGCTAGCTGTTCTCTGGGAGACTGGACCCACTTCAGCTCATTATGATTAGCTGCATTCTCTGTGACCCCTCCCTCTTCAGATCTTTCATGATGGGCAACTTTCTGGGGGTCTTGTCTCTCTTCAGCTCATTCATTATGGGCAACTTTCTGGGGGTCTTGTATCTCTCCAGCACATTCATGATTGGCTGCTCCCTTGGAGACTGGGCCCACTCCACATTGTTCATGCTTGGTTGCTCCCTGTGCGTGTGCAGTAGAACCGTTTAGATTACTATGTGGATTTCTCATGTCATTTTGGCGTCATGAACTAGGCAAATAAGAGCTCAGTGGAGTGGTTGGGGAGCAAAAAGGGTAGGGAAACTTTGAAAGCTTCCTTACTTTTCATAGTTACATAGGTTGAAAAAAGACAAGTCCACACAACATCCAAGTTCATCCAATAGAGAAATGAAAGAAAAAAAAAATGGGTAAAGAAAAAGCAAACCTCAATGAACAGAACTTCATACCCACAGTCGTTTCAGAGGAAGAACCTGATCCTTGAACCTGTTGCTTTGGCCTGCCATATTGTAACAAGGTTCCTTTAAATCTTGCACCAGATCACCTTGGCCTTGCTCCGAGGTGCACATTTGGTATAAACACCCCCATTTTTGTGGGTTTTTCTTATTTTTTGCGGCCTGCCCCGTAGGACCTGAAATGTCAGAATACGTTGTCAGAACGGTGACCCCTTGAGATTTATCCGAACGCTGTGAAATTTTATGGCGCTCCGAACTATTTGCATTCTTCCTGCTTGATTTAGTTGACAATTTTGGCACAGACTGTGCTCAGAGCTTGAAATGAATCAGATTGCTTTTTGCTATGTGCATCATTTTATTACCGACATCGACTTTTATTGTGTGTGTGCCTCTCAGAAAAACAGATTCTGTAATTTTTTTTTATATAATCCCCGTCCCAGGGGAGAGATTGTGAGAGAAAGACAGTGCAGATAATAGAGATCTCTGGGAATACCCATGTACCACACAGGCTATTTTTGTGTGATGAGCTGTCACAGTGTTTTACCTTCCTTTCCAGCGCGCGTACCCCGCCGCTTTAGGCCTCGGCCTGTCAGTCATTGTGCCCTGAAGGCCTATTTCACGCCCTCTTTTCCAGCCAACATGAAATTGCCTTAGAAAACTATGTGAATTCAAACTCCCAGCGCAGAAATAATGCATCAAACAGCGGCGAGCTTTAACCTCCATATTCTGGACACAGCGGCGGCTCTCTTACCTCGGGACTCGTGCCCACATGCGGAGACAGCACAGAGAACCACATTTTCTGGTCCTGAGTTTAAATATCCCCTTGAAATTTGTCCACGTTAACCCGCAGACAATGGCTATAAAAAGTCAGCACTGCATGGGGAGAAAGTCTTCCAGCCAAGATCCTTATTCCATCCTGCGGATTCTCATATATTTTTATATGTAGAGTCTAGAGTGTAAAATAGGGCTGGACAAATCCCAGGAGCCAGGTCGCCAATGGTTCTTTACAATTCCAATGTTTGATAACCGAAAATGTTTTTATTTTAATTTTTTAAAATTTTTAACATTTTTTTATTTTTATTTATTTTTTATAAACTTTTACATTTTTCATTCATTTTTTATTAAAAAATTAAATTTTTTACTTTTTAGGGGCTTCGGGGAAATATTGGGGTCTAAACAGACCCCTGATATTTCCCTTTTAAAATAGAAAAAGAGATTGAGAACACAAAGTCCTCAATCTCTTTTTCTGTATCCCCTGTAATCAATGAACAGGAATCCTCTATACTGAGTGTTCCTGTTCATTGATAACATGAGGATATGGGATGTTTACTATAACCACAATCATGAATGAACAGGAGGGGATGTAGATCACTTCCCATTCATTCATAATTGAGGATATAGTAACCATACTATGTCCTCAATTATCTACAAAAAACACTCAGCCATCACTGATCACTGAGTGTATGTAGCCTGCTCTCCTCTCTGACACACACTGTCACAGGAGGGTGAGTAAGCGGTGCGAGAGGACAGCGCTGTCCACGCCCCCACACCGTTCTGCCGCACCTGTGACAGCGCTGTCTCCGCCCCCACACCGTTCTGCCGCACTGTGATAGGCAACCGAGCGGTGTGGGAGGAGAGACGCCGGCCACTCACAGCGCTTTTGTCTCGCAGCGCTCGGCCGGCTGTCACTTTCTCTCCTACACGCTAGGACACGGAGCAGCGCCCAACGGGGAGGAAAGAAAGCGGGGATGCGCCGATGTATCGGCAGGAAAATGGCACTTTCGGCATTTAGCCAAAAGTGCAATTTTCCGCCGATATGTTTCGGCGGCCGATATATCGGTGCATTCCTAAAAAAATATATATATAATATTGCATGCATGCATACATATACACACACACTTACCAGTCCCTAGATGTGTTGGTTGTTTTTTTTGTTTTTCTTTATCTTCACCTGTTGATCCTGCCATTAACACACTTCCTGTCTTAAGGTGACCACGCTCACTTACCATACTGTATCTGTGGAGGAGCAGTGTTGTCACTCTAGGCTTGACCCTGGGTGATGGCGGAATACTGCGATGGGTATGCTTGGTATGCATACAGGAAGAAAATATATCTGACGCTAAAGAACTCTCTAGTGAATAAGACTGTACGTTTCGGGGTGCTCGGCACGTTTAGAGTATATCTGCATTTCTACATATAGCTTTGCATGTATGCTCCCCACTAAGCAGCTTTAACTGGTAACAGGTTCAATTCAGTAAAGTGAACCTGTTGACTTGCTCCTCGTATGAAAAGCACGGGTGCACTTAAAGTAAATGGATATTTCTCCTCATTTGGATTAGATGTAAGACACTCCATTGGTATTAATGTATGACTTGGAGGAATGAGAGAACTCTTCCTGAGGATTAAACATTTGCAGTACTGGTCAGTTGCAGGCTGCTTTTTTTTTTTTTTAAAACCAATATATAAATATGAAAATGTATTCTGTAGAACTGTGAGCCGTCGCCACGGATAAAACCAACACACTCTTTCAGTTCTGATTGCAAGTCTTCATAACCCCGGCGATCAATTATCACCAGCTTTTGAGTGCGCAATCAGCGCGTTTCAGAAACGATTCTGCGGTCAGGGGAACCCCCTGTTGCTTGAGTGAGCCGTGCAGGCAGAAACAGCCGAAGCCCTGCGGTAGCCTAGCATGAAGTGGCAACTCGCTTGATATGAGCGGTGAGAAGTGAATAATTCCTTCTATAATCATGCTCAAGGGGCCAGGCTGGTGGAAGCTGTGTGTTCTTCTTTAATGACGCTGGCCACATGCAGCATGCTATCTTTGTGTGTGCTCGTTGGACATCTGCTGGTCAGGCGTGGAACTGCAGCAGGTCAAGCATGTCTGTTTGCAGGCAATGTTACCTTAGTAGACGCTCAGAGCAAGCGTTAAAGCTTACTTTCATGGCATGCAAGTCCGTTATCAGAGATCTGTTTTATACATCATTTGACGCTTGGTTAGAATTTTGCATTCTGTTTAGATTTTTGTTGTTTTAGAATTCATATTTTGAAGGTACAATTGGATCTCACAATCTAGTTTAATAATTGTGCTCTGATGGTCATGGTGCACCTTGTTTCTTTCAAAAAGTTTCATAATTGGGTAAGCCGACAGACAGACAGAACATCATTTTAAAATGTTGCTAGCTATGCTTCCCTATATATCCCTACAGCCCTTTCCCGAGTCAAATGAAAAACTTACCTATGCAGTGGGGCTCCCCAGATCTGCAAGGGTTAAGTTCTCCTTTTTTCCTAAAACTGGCTTCCCCGGGGGACAGTGTTCACTTTTTCTCCCCTTCACTCTGGATGTTAGAATGTCCCCCCGTGTCCTCACTTCTAATGCATGTCATTGGACAAGCATGAGATGTGATGATGTCAAAGGTCCTTAGACTGCTGGAGGGAAGGGTAGAAGAGGCTGGTATAGCGGCTTAGGTGGAGATGATAGGGATCAGGTAAGTAACAGCTTTAATCGTGCCCCATAGATGAGCACTTAACCCTTGTAGCGCAGGGGTAGCCACACCTGAACTGTGTGAATGCAGTTATTTATGTATTAACATAATTTCATTTTTAAAAACAACTAGCTGCCTCTTTTATTTCCTTATATTCATGCCTAATGGCACCCCAAACGCGGCCAGCAAGATGCACGTTTTTGCTTCGCGTTTGCCAAGTGCGAAAAATGCTACATGAGCTTTTTTGGATGTGTTTGTCGCATGTCTATCAACCCACTGAATTCAATGGAGACGTGCGGCGAACAGGATAAGTGTTCCCACGACGTGCAGGTGTGAGCCAGGTCTTCGACTTGGAGAAGGAGAGGCAGCACCTGGGGGCCACTGGGGTGTCCTGTATTCACATGTGCCAAAAAGGAACAGGCTGACGAGAGAACAGAGAGGTGACCTCAGCAGCCTGTTGATGCTCCTTTACTGTCCAATTGCTGCCTGGGTGGAGGAAACTGGGACCTAAAAGTGTTTAGCTGCAGTAGACAAAAATTATGTCAACAGGCTAGGTGGCAGAGCTTTGTATATGTCAGAAATGGTTGGACATGAATGCAATTACTTTGGCAGGTGGAAGAGCAACTCTACATTAATGTCAATAGCGTTTTAGCTGTTTTTCTGGAGCTAAACATTAAAGGCTTCCAAATTGTTACCCTTTAGCAAGTTCATCAAAACTAATTTCATAAACTTTGAGGGAACAGTGACTTTGGCAAGCAAAAAGAATCCATGATACGAGGAGTTCTGGGCTCCGGTTTGTAGGCATCAGCCATGACTTGCCTTGGAGACCTCAATCTCCTTCTCCATGACAACCTGAAAGGGCTGAAATCTGTGAAATTGATGGCATTTTATTCCAGTATGGGTGGAACTTACAAAGTTGTCCTAAATTTTGGATGATCAGTACTGAAATATATGCGGAGTGTGACTTAGATGTGTCACCATCATCATGGTAATATTGTTGGATCCATCTCTGAGAGGCTACTTGGTTCTTCCTTCATGCAAAGTTACCAATCAGAACAGTAGTTGGGTTTGTACAGGAATCCCACTCAGGCTTGCTTATATTTAAATTGTTTCCCGTCACCACACAAATCCAATTCCTGACCAGCCTTCCCTTCGAGCCAGAGATGTTAGCCGCCCTGACTTGGATTTACATCTTTCTGACCAAGGTGTAATGGTCACATTTTATTCCACTATGTGATGCTTGTATTACTCGTTCTATAGCACAGCAGTTAACTGTCTTGTAATCACGTTGTCTAATATTATAAATGATACCCCAGGCATTTCCCTGACATCAAACAGGTTGCTTTTGTTTCTGCTCCGCCTGTCAAACGATGGGATTTGTCAGAGAGGTCTGGTTTGAGGATGACAAATCTGACCCATTGCTTAATAAATGATTGAAATCTCTGCTGTTCCGCCTGGATAAACCTCAATAAATAATGGATTTTCTTGCAGGAAGACTTAGCACATTATAAGTGTATAGTACAGAAGTATGAAGAGACTGCATTTGCTGAGAATTTTTAAGGCCTCATGGATAAAACTAGGGAAAAAAGGTTTTCCATAGCAACCAGCTAGTTTTGAGGTCCAAGGGCCCATTGGCACCAACAGGTGGACGTTTAGATGCACATAAGTTGACCCCTGCTGCAGTATGTATGCATCGCTGTGCTTACTTTTTTTCCCCCCCCTTTTTTTTTAAACTTTATTAAACTGACTGTTTATTTACCTCTATGAGCACCAGCATGTTGTGATGTGCAGCACAAAAATGCAACATATTCTATTTTCTTGCTGCACACACCAATTCCTAACAACCGGTCAGACTATTTATTGATTGGAGTTCAATCATTTCATTTCTGATCAAATTAAACTTGTATAATATCAAAGGTTCTCCAAAGATTATATCAAAGGTTACCACACCCTAAAATACTTCTAGCATGTGACTGGCTGTAATTGTCAGGTACATCAAGCTGTTCATTGAGGTGGAGCAGAAAATGGAGATATTTTAGCTGCTGTTAAATAATAATGTGCGAGATATAAGATGCAGATTCATGAAAAATTAAGCCTCTGGTATTTTCTTGCATGAAATGCAAGTATCATCATTAATCTTGTGTTTTTAAGACTTACAGGGTTATTCACTAAAGGGTGAAGGGTTTGGAGAAGGGAACAATCTAGGACAACATAGCTGAACTGGAAAGTGAGCTGAATTGGACAGTTTTTCCAAATCAGCTATGTTGTCATAGATCACTTCTCCTGCCTTCTCCAAACTCTTCACCCCTTTGTGAATAACCCTGTAATGTTGGGGAGATTTCCCTTCACTTCCTGTCCTGTAGAAACAGCAGGATGCAAAAAACTCTCCACAGCAAGGGGAGTTGTCACCGGAACAGTTGTCCCCATTGGAAGTTTTGCCCTCACCTTCGGCTCCAATGACAACTCAAAAATGTTTTCTTTCAGTACAAAATTACTTTTTGTACTGGGCACAAATATAGAGAGGGTGAATCTGACAGAAAAATAAACCTGATCGGGTTTTAACACTTTCTCACTCTATCCAAAACGAAAACAAACTTTTTGGATTTCCGAACATTTTAACCCCTTGTCTGCAGAATGAGGTAAAATGCTGCTTTCGGTTGAAAAACTGCTCAGTGAACTGACACTGTGTCCTTTTCCTGTTTTCCCTTCCTACCTGGTGAACGTACACTACTGTGTGCTGTGCCTGTTTTCCCTTTCTACCCGGTGAACTGACACTACCATGTGCTGTGCCTGTTTTCCCTTCCTACCCGGTGAACTGACACTAACATGTGCTGTGCCTGTTTTCCCTTCCTGTCTGGTGAACTGACACTACCATGTGCTGTGCCTGTTTTCCCTTCCTACGTGGTGAACGGACACTTCCATGTGCTGTGCCTGTTTCCCCTTCCTGTCTGGTAAACTGACACTACTGTGTGCTGTGCCTGTTTTCCCTTCCTACGTGGTGAACGGACACTTCCATGTGCTGTGCCTGTTTTCCCTTTCTACCCGGTGAACTGACACTACCATGTGCTGTGCCTGTTTTCCCTTCCTGTCTGGTAAACTGACACTACTGTGTGCTGTGCCTGTTTCCCCTTCCTGTCTGGTAAACTGACACTACTGTGTGCTGTGCCTGTTTTCCCTTCCTACGTGGTGAATGGACACTTCCATGTGCTGTGCCTGTTTTCCCTTTCTACCCGGTGAACGGACACTTCCATGTGCTGTGCCTGTTTTCCCTTCCTACCTGGTGAACGGACACTACTGTGTACTGTGCCTGTTTTCCCTTCCTAACTGGTGAACTGACACTACCATGTGCTGTGCCTGTTTTCCCTTTCTACCCGGTGAACTTACTGCTTTTTGCTGTGCCTCTTTTTCCCTTTCTACATGGTACCCTCACACTACTATGCTGTGCCTGTCCCTTTCCCACCTGCGCTATGCCTGTTTTTTTCCTACCTTGATGGTGACCAGACACTTTGTGCTGTGGCCTGGTTTTTCCTACCTTCATATTGCCTTCATATTGAACAGACACTCCTATGTGTTAGGCCTGTTTTTTCCCTTCCTACTTGCTGAACGGAGACTTCTATGTGCTGTGCCTCTTTTTCCCTTTCTACATGGTACCCTCACACAAGTATGTGCTGTGCCTGTCCCTTTCCCACATGTGCTGTGCCTTTTTTTCCCCCTAACTTCATGGTGACCAGACACTACTATGTGTTATGCTTGTTTTTCCCCTTCCTACTTGGTGAAATAGGACTTATGTGCTGTGCCTTTGTTTCCTACCTTCATGGTGAACGGAGACTTCTACGTGCTGTGCCTGTTTTCCCTTCCTAATAGACTTTTACCCTGGAGATCAATATTTCCAGTTCTTTTGAAGGCTTTTAAAATACCCTGATAATATATTTTTGGAGATGATGCTAATCCTTTTTAATATCCTAAGCCTGAATATATTTCATCAAATTGCTTAGTAATTTATTTGTTTTGGTTTCCAGAAGTTCATTTTGCATTTTAGGCATGGAGACAGAGAAATTATTGAAGCGGTAGCCCCTTTCCAAATTTCTTTTTTTTTAACAGACTAGGCTTTTTAAATGTCCTTAGCTGGTGTCCTCTTCCTAGTAGGACGTATCTGAGCTTAGACTTTATTTTTTTTCGAGGGAATCTTCCACAACCTTTAATGCATTAAGCTTCTTTTTTTTCCCCAAGGTCGGCAAATACCATTATAGAGCGGCATTAAAATTTCCTCAGAAAAGAAGGCAGTATGTTTGATTTATGGAATAATTATCTAGCTTTACCTCGGTCTTTGCCAGAAAATTACATCCATTTTTTTATGGGGCCGCAAGGTATTATCTCCGGGAAAATGATAATTAAACACCTGTGAAATCAATTAGCCCTTTGCGCGGAAGAAAAAAAATTGGATTCAAAATGATATTTTGTCATTTGCAAACTTTTTAGTGTTTTGATGTTCATAGAATGTCAGGGAGAGGGATGCGCTCGGCAATGATAACGTTCGATGTACAATTTGATTTACATAAAACCATAGTCGTGATATCTGTTGGGTTACATGGATGGCAGCTGGCCCTAGCTTCTATGGAAAACATTAGGTTATGTCTCTAGATTCATTTTTTTACCAATTGCACAATAACATGTACAAGTTTTGTTTGTTCATTTTTAGTTTTTAAGTGGACTTGTACTAAAATAATAAACCTTTGTTGAGAAAAATGGAGTAATGGAAGGCAGAGCTGTCCCTATAATCAGGCGGTCTAAGGGGGATGCCTCAGGGGGACATCTCATTATGGGGCGGCTGGGTGGCCACATTGTCTTAAGCTAACGTGCCAGGATAAGGATCCGTATTTTGGAATAAAATTGACTTTTCTTGTCCAATTAAATTTGAAAGCTACAGTCAGTTTGCTAATATAAAGATGCTTAGCCTTTTGTTAAAGCTGCACAAACCCCAGGATCCAGGTCGCCAATGCTCCTTCAAAAAACAATGACATCTGGCACTTCACTTTTGGGGTTTTCTCTCATTGTTGTCAATGGAGCTGGCCCCTAGAAAAAAAAAAATTCTTCTGGCTCCTGGATTTCTTTTTCCACTCTGTGTAAAATCATTGTGAATTGAGCCTGTTGTATACTGAACGCTGCCGGCATTTGGTTGGCAGTTGGCCACCAGGCAGAAGCTACATATTGAACTTGGCAAAACTTTTTTTTGCCACAGGAGGCAAAATGCTTTTTTACTGGAGACCCGATTTTCAATCCGCCCTACTGCTTACAAGAGTCCAAGTGAGTTGGTTGCATCCCATTATGATAGTGACATGGCATCAAGTTTATATAAGATTGGGTTATATAAAATTGGGTTTTTAAATCTGCAGTTGTTGACCCTGCCATAAAGTGCTTGTTTGAGCACTGTTACGAGGTGACTGTAGTCATGTTCGTATGTTCTCACCCTGAGTCCCTGGTGGAGGCTACAAGCGGCTCCACCAACATACGTATGACTTGCCAACAAGCATGGTCCACTACTGTTAGAAATCGTGTGCAGAGCAATGACTTTAAAACTTGACTTCTGTTTTATTGTAAAAGTATTTGTTTGATACCGACTGCTGTATTAATCTAAATGTCATCCAGTTCTAGTTTAGATCGACTTTAACATTACATCAAACTAGCAGCATGCCATCACACCAGGAACATTGCCTTGCTTCAGGATCATGGCATAACTTTGGTTACTTGGCACAGCTGTCGCTCATGTAAAATGGCACTGCGGTTCCTTTAGTAAAGTGACTCCATAGTGCCTCAGTTGGTGAGTGCAGATTGGGATACCAGCGTACTAAACGCAAGCACGGCATACCGCTTGACCTAACAGTAGTCCTAACCATGGGCTGCAAAGCACAGAAAACCATTTTCTATATACGGTAATACTTCTCATACACACGTCAGTTCTGTTTTTTTCGCTCTTGCATCTGGAAATGAGACTAGAAAGGCAGCATATGAGATCAATGCAGGGAATAATGAAGAAAAGTACATGAATTATGATCAGTCTCAGCCATCAAATTCTTTTTTTTTTTGTTCGTGCGGTAATCAGACAATTAAGATTCGTACGTCATGGTTTGTCATAAGGGGAACAATATTTGGCAAGCACATTAGATCTGCACCTGGATGCACTCAGTCGTGTCAGATGCAGAATTCACACGTGGAGGGAATATTATCCAGAGGGCTCTTTGTCCAAATGTAATCTCAACCACAAGTGTCTTAAATTTTACCCCCCGCAGTGCTACGCCGGAAACACAGGCCAGCGTTCCAATCAGAGAGATTATTGCTCATGTCCTTTTTCCATCCTGATTGCTGTTCGTTAGAGCTGCAAGGTCATGTCTAAGCCTGGCACATCTTTTTAAAGGAATGCTACCATGTGTTTTCTCTGTTTTATTGTGAATTCATATAAAAGACCATTTAAAGCGAATTAGTGTAGTGATTTTGTGTGTATATGTATATATATATATGCATGCATACACACACACACACACACACACACACACACACACACACACACCTATCACACCCTTGTCTAGCATAATCCCCAGCATTGACCAGGCTAAAACTTCTACCAAAATAATTAAATGATGTGATAATTTTTTATTTTTTTTGCAATATGCTGCAGTGAATATAATTTAATGTCATTTCACAATTTTTTTGACAAAAAAAGGTAAATCATGTGTTGCACTTAAATGAGTACACAGTGCACAATAGCGGCTGTGGTAAAATTTGAAATGCTATGTTAATATAGGGCTGGAGTCAGGTACCCAGTCCAGTGCTCCTTAAAAATTACAACTGGCGCCTAACTTTTAAGGTTTGTTGGCAATGTATCTGGCTTCTAAAAAATATTCTGTTGGCCCCTAGAGCTGACAGGCGAGCTCTTTAGTAAACTGGCATAAGGAAGTCTGATGACGGAAAAGGATTTAGTTCTGGTCCTATGTAAACAAAAACATCACCTTGGATATGCAGGCTTCCCTGCTGGTTACAGCTATCTTAATGAGCATTTACTCATGGGTATGGTGGGGATGCCACAGTTCCTCTTAAACTGAACTCTGGGCACAAAAACTTTGAACACATGGCTTGGCCCAAAAACAAAAAGTCACGCTAATATTTAATTGGACCTCCTTTGGCGTTGACTATGGCACATGGCATTGTTTCAATAAACTATTACAATGTCACAAAATGTATTTCCGTCCAAAGGTGCATTTATTTTTCACCAAGATCTTGTAGTGATGATGGGAGAGTCAGACCACTGCGTAAAGTCTTTTCTAGAACATCCCTCAATTAAGTAAAGGTCTGGACTCTGTGGTGGCCAATCCATCCAAATAATGTCTCATGCTCCCTGAACCACTCTTTCACAAATTGAGCCCGATGAATCCTGATAGTGTCATCTTTGAATATGTCCAATGTGCCATCAGGGAAGAAAAAAAATCCATTGATGGAAAAACCTGGCCATTCAGTATATTCAGGTAGGTAGCTGACCTCATTTTTTGGGACATAACATTGTTGAATTTGACCAACTGAAGCAACCCCAGATCATAACAAAGCTAAATCCAGTTGCTGACTTTTTTTTTGGCCAGTCATTATATAATTATATTTCTCAGTAGCCGCTTATGATATAAATTCACTTTCTGTCCACCAAATGCCTTCGCAAACTCAGATGTTGTTAGAGTAGCACACATGCAGATAATAGAGTTGTAGGTTGTCTGCAGAAAGCTACAGGAGTGGGTGGGTACAAGACCGGTCACCCTGCACAAGTAGAGAGAGCAGCAGTGACTGGTCTTTATTACCCCTCCCCCTGCACATACAAGTACAAGAGTTGTTTTCATGTTGGTTTACTGCCCAGATCTGCACAGATTTACTGCACAGATCAAATACACAAAACACACCAAGATTCAAGAATACACATGACTTGTATTTAGACAATATTTGTTCACCTCAGAGTTCAGCTTTAATTTTGTAGACCAGGAGCCCTGTGTGCAATTTTAACAAGAAATATAATGAAATTTGAGCTTGTAAAACTCATGATGATCCCAGTACAAGGAGAGGAGAAAGGCAAAATGTAATTGCTTGGTTTGCCAGGATATACAAAAGGTGTTTTAATGGTGCACTTATTTTTTTTATTTTTTTTTATTCTTACTCTTCCTCTGTACATCAAATGGATCTTTTGTAAATCCCCTCCAGTTTAGAAGAAATTTCATAAAGACCGTGAATTGTTACCCGCGCAAAGTGGCGACGGCCTGGCCGTGTTTTTATAGGATAGAGGCTAGTTTGGGTCTTGTAGGATTAGTTAAGCTCATTATGTGTTAAGTTCAAATTGCAGTTTGTAGCGTTCATAGATTTCTCTGAGAAATTGCTGTTTTTAAATGCAGCCGGATGAAAGCCGAGACCAGAATCGATGGATACATAAGGCTTGACTCAGTGAAGTGATGTAACGGTGTTTAATAGTTAATTGCCTGTCATCTGCCGAAGTGACACCAGCAGTTCATGGAGCTCTGCATTTTACTGAATCTACTATGTTCTGTGGCCATTTTTTTTTTTGAGGGGGGGGTTATAGAAATGCAAAGAAAGACATATGCATGTAATATTTAGTGAAGCCTTTAAAAAATAACTGCGAAAAAGCCTTACTCGGGATAAAAAAACTGGAGCAGCTGTAGACCCATAATAATGAGGTAAACACATTGCAAAGTCCACTTCCTATCGATGAGCAGCGCAGTAGCACAAGGTGCCTGTATGTTCATTCAGATGGGCACAAAGTCTCTTTTGTGTGCCTGGAGAGCTCCCAGCCCCAAAGGCACACGTTTGCTTTCCTCAACAAATGTCTGCTCAGTCCCTACCCTCCTGGCATGCTACAGAGCATCTCAACAGCAGATGCGCTCCCTTGTATAGCAGGATGCTGTAAGGCGATTGCTGTACCAGAAAGTCAGGGACACCCAGAAGTGCATGCCTCGGTCCAGGGGGCTCTAAGTACACAAGGTTTACTTCATAAGCCAGGTAGCCTATTCTCATTAAAAATGACAGCTGGCACCTCCCTAGCCTTTGGGATTTAATCTTGATGAACCCCAAAATCCTGCTAGCTCATGAATTCCATAATAATGTGTTCATTCTTGCTTTATGGTAAACTCTTACCTCCCAAATTTCTGAGATGAGAAAGAGGGACACCTACCAGCACAATGTATTTCGGGTATGGATACACCACTGCCATGCCCCCAGTTATGCGAACCATTAAGAATTTATGTGCGAAAAATTATTGGGTAAACCCACAATTTTATTTCACCATTTTCTTTTATATTGGCTTTTCAAAATAGCAAACAAGATAATTGGTGCATAAGATGAAGGTTTTGGTGAAGAATAACACTTTTGGTAGTCAAATAGAACCTTTTCATAGATATCTGTACATCAGATCAAAAAAGAGGGACAACTGAGGAGGAAAGTGGGACAGAGGGATTCTGTTCCAAATAAGGGACAGTTGGGATGCATGCAAACTGTAGGCACCCCAGAGCGTGGGGTTGAAGATAGTAAGGTTAAAGGCATCATCTAAATCTGGCCATACAACAGTAGAATTTTGGTCGAATTTCCTATTCACAACGTTTGTTCTAATGGGTCAAATTGACAACCATTTTTGACAGCAGCAACAAAATTATGAAGCAGAGTGGAAACTTTTTCTCGAACAAACCAAATTCTAGCAATGTGGTTTTCATTCGAGAAACTCCATTCATTTCCAAGAAATGAATGTTAAAACCAAACATCATTTGTTGAGCCTCCAATGGCATTATCGATGTTCGGATGTGATATTTTTGCGTGATCGTTCGTACAAAAATGTACCAGTATATGGCCAACTTTACTCTTGACATTCACACAATACATCTTTAAAAAAGAAGTCAAGGCAACTAGACTTGCTGTATTTTTCTCAAGAAAAATGCAGCAAGTACAGTTGCCTTGACATATTTTACAGATATACCATGAGCTGGATGAATGAGAACCTTCACAGATATATTCCACACAGTACAGTTTTGCTCTAGTAAGAACAATTGCCTAACCCTCCATCTAACCAAACCCGCTAATAAAGCAAGCTTGATTTCAGCTTTCGTGTGCCAACCAAGTACAATAAGCATAACACAGACAATTTAGGTAACTGAAAAATGATTAAAAAACTTTGGAAGAATGCATACATTTACTAAAGGATTCTTGAACTATGGGCAAATATTGAATCATCTTTTTTTTGTTCTGTCTAAATTTTTCTCTTCGATCGATCAAGGTGACTGAGACAGTAACCTGCTGTCCCGGTAGACTAATGTTGACATCCTATCATAATTCTCCTGCAGTAGAACTGATGTATGATACCCAGTTGGTATCAGACTCTTCATAAAAACTTGGTTAGAAAAAGGCATGAGAAACGGCCGGGGCTGGAAAGGTAAAGATTATGTGTTGTGCAATAAGCATGGTATAGTACAAGTAATGGCTCCCATGGTGGATTGGTTGCTTTCCCATTACCCGCATGCAGTGGTTTGGGAGAAAGCAGCTAGAGAGAACATAGAGATTAGCTGTTTAGTCACTGCTGGCCCTTCTGCTGCTCAGGATAATGGTGATCCAAGACTCTCCAGCATCCACTTAATCTTTCAAATGATTGACAGGAAGCACATCCAATATAGAAAATCAAAAACACTTTTTTTGTGCTTTCGAGAAGACGTAAACATGGACAATGGGAAACGGTTAACTTGTTTACCTTGTGCCGCGTTAACTTGTATTCCTTGTGCCTCGCACAAGATTTGTAGGTTCGGATAACCTTGCTGCACTGGAGATGTTTAGGAACCACAAGCTTCTCTTATAGCATATGGCTAGTGAGTTGATGGCATCCTTGAATTGTTGGCTATTTAAAGTGGCTGCTTGTAGAAAGCATAGCTGACTGTGACCAAGTCTAATCTATACTGGTAATTCCGTATCATGGCACTCAATTTATCATACTTCTCACCTTGGCGAGATTCTCGAGCCGTTGTATAGGTCGCAATAAGACTCAATCTCAATTCATAATGTTCAACAGCTTCTTTTTTTTCATGGGAAGCTGTAAAGTTGGTAAATATTTCAAGCAGCATATACTCACTGAACCTAAACATTAACTCCATGCACCTGTTTAGTGTATGTAAAGACATTTTTTTTTCTTGCATGGCATGGTAAAGAAAAAGACTCCCTCCCATTAGCTACTAATTGTTGTCTGCATCCCGACTGAAGAAATTCACCCTATTTCGTGCTGCTGATCATTGTCACTGACACAGAAAGTGATATGAAATTTTAGAGTTGTCACCAGAGCGAGCAAGAAGTGATGGAAGATCCCGTTCCTATGACAACTCTCGCATATAGGCATTCTGTTCACTTTAGAGAGATTTCCTCACACTTCCTGTCTTGGAGGCGCAACAGGAAATTAAGAGGCTTTAACCCTTTCCTACTTTATCTAAAACGAAAAAAAAAAGCTTTCCTTCCAAGGGGGCAGGCCGGTGACTATGCTGTGTTGCTTACCTGCAATAGAGAATAGTCTGGTCACCAGCCTGGCTCTGTTGTTTCAGGACTGGATGGACAGGAGTAGAAATCCTTTGGAAGGTATAGCAGCTGCCATGTATCTATTTCACTATGTAGCTGTTCCCCTTGAGTTTTGCTTTAATGTTGAATTTTAGGACATGCTTTGCATGTGCAGTTGAGTGTATTTTGTTGTGTTTAGTCATGCTTCTTCTGGCACAATGTCATGTGCACATTAAAGCACATTAAAAGACAAACGAAAATGCAGAATTTGTATAATAGGGCAGCCTAAATCCAAAATCTGTCTGAGTCAAGACTCAGCCGCTTATTAGCTTATTATCAGCTCTCCCAGAGCCGGAGAACAAACAATCATTTATACACAATTATATTTAGAGATTATAGCAGCTGCTTCATCTGTAGCCTTGATGCAGATTATGGTTTAGGGTGAATTGTCTTTAATTCACACCAGTACCGAAGACTCCTAAGTTTAGATATTATTAAGCACAACACATTCTGTCCAGGTTTAGCCTTTAATTTCTAGATGCCTCCAGAACAGGCATTATCGCTTCCTGACAATTAGGACTCCTCTGCATTGTTAATTGCGTCTTTCAGCCGTCACACATCTCATTATCTTTCTGCCGATTGTCGACAAGCATGGATTTGGCAGTAAATTGAGGGCTGAAACGCTTATTAGCATGGGAGATGTGCTGAGTACAGACAAATATGCCGAGATTCGAACATGACAAGTTCAATAAGACGGGACATGCGCTTCCAGTTGTGCTCTTCATGCGAAGGCCCGGACCTTTCCCTAGCCTTAGACGAGCATTTCCTGAGAGTTTGTTGTTTGCTTTATTGCTGCCAGTTGCCCGCTCGTAATCCCCGAGTCGTGATCTTTTTCCCGTGCAAATTAACTGTACATGCTTGTTTAAGCAAATGATCCTCTTGCATATTGCGCTGTTCTCCAGCCACGGGCTGGGGATTGTCTGACACCTGTGTCTATAAAAATAGGCCCTGTCTGGTCTAGAGCTGAATCAGGCAAAGGACGCACACAATGTGGTGCCTGCAGGCAATGATTAAGTGAGTCGGTTGGAATTATGACATTTTAGCCTGGCCTTTGTTGCCAGCTTTATGCTTGAATATGTTATAAGGGGTTGGTATGGAGAAAGGTGGTTGCTGGGTTTCTCTTTTGAGGAGTGACAGAATTGGGACTCGAATAGCAAAGCCTCAAAAAGTCCCTCTTGCCTCCACAACTGTCCCTCTTACTTTAAATCAAAAAATACTATGCATTTTTTTTGTAGTGCGTGCACAATGACGTTTCCTATACAAAGTGGCCTCTTTAGCTTTCTCATGAGGTCATTTTATATCGGAGAATGTAACTGGCATTCCTGCATAACAAGAAGCAGTCATGTCTGTTATGCTTGTTATCTTATTCAAGAAGTCAAATATTCAGCCCTTTAGTGTTGGCTTAGAGGTCACCTTAAATGTGAGAGTGTTTTGCCTTGTCAGTTGTCTGACCTCACAGAGTCTTCCAGCTCCTGAGAATACACAATGGTTTTGAATAACGGAGACCAATAGTTGCTGGCACTCCATAGGGCTTTGCAATTTTCCAATTCTATACACACTCGGGACTCTGGAGGCAGTGTATGAGGTCAGGCAGTTGACAAGGCAGCAACAATGAAACCCAAGTGATCCTGAAGCAAGAGCTGAAGTGTCAGGCTCAGAAAAAAAAAATGAAGTTCAGCTAAATAAGAGGGCTAATATTTTATGATGGTATTCATATACTTGCGTATAATCCAGCTGTGACCAGTTCTCTTTAAGGATTGTTGACATGAGCTCACTTTTCAAGCTGCCCATAGATATGAGATGACCAGCAGTTGATCCATCTACTCTTGGTGGACTGATCTGTTAAACAGAGTAGGTCACCTTGTTCTATTGGTTTATTCCCCCCAAGAATGCCAGGGTGCCCCTCACTCTTAAAACCCCCGCTTTAATGTCAAGCTAAGCAAACATGTTCATGAAGCACTCTGCAGTACTCAGTACTCAGAAGAGAGTTTAGCCTCAGGGTGATCAGACCATGCCTGGACATCTAGCCACCCTGATGTTTGTGGGCACCGGAGATTGGACCTGATACATGGACTTGCAATGAGAGGGATGGGCATTGCAGGATGCACATGTTTGTATTGCTTTGTGTATTGAAGATTCTACACTGTAAATGTACTGTTATAATCAGGATACTAACCAAACCTTTTATTCTTCCACAGATATGATTATCGTGAAATGCTGCACAATGCCACTTTCTGTCTGGTCCCCCGTGGCCGCAGGCTTGGATCCTTCAGATTTCTGGAGGCTCTGCAGGTAAGACTACATTTTACCTTTTGTTTCTCTCCTTTATAACATCATAAATACCTAGCTATCCATCACTATCTAGCCTATCTATCTCCATCTAACTATCCATCCCTATCTATCTATCTATCTATCTATCTATCTATCTATCTATCTATCTATCTATCTATCTATCCCCATCTAACTATCTATCTATCCCCATCTAACTATCCATCCCTATCTATCCCCATCTAACTATCCATCCCTATACATCCCCATCTAACTATCCATCCCCATCTAACTATCCATCCCTATCCATCCCTATCTATCCCCATCTATCTATCCATCCCTATCTATCCCCACCTGCCCCATCCATCTCTATCTTTAAGAGATCTCTCAGATTTTAAACCTTTTTAAATGTACATTGTATATGCAGATGCATACACCTGCTTAAGGCCCGGTTCACACCTGGGCGTTTTGAGGGGCGTTCGAACACTCGGCAAAACGCTCATACACCGAAATCCCATTATTTCCTATGGGTATGGTTCACACCTGGGCGTATTACAGGCCGTATGAACGCGCTACAAAACGTCCTACGCCCAAAGAAGTACAGGAGCTTCTTTGGGGCGCGTTTCCATTGGGATACAGCAAAGTAGCCCTCAGAAACGCGCGTTTGTTGCGCAGTTTTTTTGCAATGAATCGCGGTAAAAACGCGTGACAAACGAGCATATTCGATACGCCTAGGTGTGAACCCAGCCTTAAAGTGAACTTTTTGCTTTGCCCTGTATGAGCATAGCTCAGGTGAACTTTAACATGACCCTGTAGGGGAAAATGAAAAAGAAAAACTACGCCTGCCAATTCATAGCAGACAGCATAAGATGCCTACACCTTTGCTTTGCTGCCCCACTGCAGGCATCAAAGATGGTGTGTGTGTCGTCCCCCCTCCCCATGCTTCTGTGCAAGTTTCAGCTTTTAGAACTGGGGTAGCCAAACTCCGGCCCTCCAGCTGTGGTGGAACTGCAAATCCCATGAGGCATTGCAAGATTCTCACAGGCATGACTCCCGGAGAGAGATGTATCATGGGATTTGTAGTTTCACCACAGCTGGAAGGCCGGAGTTTGGCTACCTCTGTTTTAGAAGGTTGTTACTGATACAAAGCTAAGCATACGCCCCACCTTTCCCATCATGACATCCTGGACCTTGTGATTGGTTGCCCAAGCACAAAGCTCTACAATGGTAGAGGAAGGGAGGCTGTACCCATGTGCTTTTATACTTGAAAGTACTGGGAATTTGCTGGAGGAGCGACACAGAGGTAATAGCAGATCCATTATACTGATTGCTATGTATCAGCAGGCTTTGGTTTCCTCATACAGGTTTATTTTAAAAAGGCCATTAAAAAAAATAAGAGTTGTGTGTGCGCAGACTTATTGAGTAGGATGCCTCTGGCCCATTGTGTTCAGAGCAGCATAACAGCTGTTATTGCCGGTCTCACTTGTTTCGCCATTGTGATGCGGCCTAATCATTGTCCAAGTACTAATGTAATTTGCTTGGCCTTTTCACTTGTTAATGAAGAGAATGGAGATGTGCTGCAATGCTTTAATGGTATGAACATAACTTCATCTGCAGGCTGCATGTGTTCCGGTGATGCTAAGTAATGGATGGGAGTTACCATTCTCTGAAGTGATTGATTGGAACCAGGCGGCAGTCATCGGGGATGAGAGGTTATTATTACAGGTGAGAGTTACTTCGATAAAAGGACATTTCCACTTGTACATTAATTTGGGACTCATTTACACCAGATACATGGTTGTACATTTTGCAAAGCAGACGCAAGAATATCCATTGATTTTCACTGTTCCAAACACATTTCGGTGCTGTGCATAAGAGAAACAAAATCTGTTTTGGGTGCGCTGGCCTGTGTTTGACATTCAAGCCAACTGAATTGGGGTGTCTACAGTGCAATACAAATGAACACAGGGTGCACATGCAGTTTTGAGCATGCAAAAAATCTCCTGAGATTATGGAATCGCAATTGATTTCTGCCTCTGCGACATTGGCCCCCGTAAGAGGCTGGCAGAACTGGGTGCCCAGCACTCGGGATTGATTGTGCAATGCCATGACCATGAGCAATTATCTTGTGTACCTGCTCCATTGTGGCAGGGGCTGAAAGCAGCCATTGGAGGTAGCAATGGAGCATGGGAGATTTTCAATAATGTGATCAATAATCATGCCCGTAGCTCTGTCTAAAGTGAACGTTTCGCTTACACTCCTCATTTTCTTTTCAAGCCACGTTTTTATAATAGCTTTTTATTTTCATTGTTGCGAGCTATTAAGCTCCTCCAGACGGGACTAAAATCGTATAGTGATGCCTTCCAGGAAACAATGCAGCCAGGCTAAGGCCAGAATGCGTGCTTGGTCTGCCTTGATTTCCCATGATTCCTTGGAGACAAATTGAGCAGGGTTTTCACAGTGCCTCTGGGCAGCACAGTAATTATAGCAGCACTAGTAATTAGTTGTGCAGTGCTAGGCGAAGAAAAAAAAAAAGCAAAAGACCACTACTATATACATTATTTGTCTGTATTTTGTATGAGGGGCAGAGGAGGAAGGTGGAAGTGATGGGTATGAGGGGCAGAGGAGGAAGGTGGAAGTGATGGGTATGAGGGGCAGAGGAGGAAGGTGGAAGTGATGGGTATGAGGGGCAGAGGAGGAAGGCGGAAGTGATGGGTATGAGGGGCAGAAGAGGAAGGTGGAAGTGATGGGTATGAGGGGCAGAGGAGGAAGGTGGAAGTGATGGGTATGAGGAGCAGAGGAGGAAGGTGGAAGTGATGGGTATGAGGGGCAGA